>NC_048301.1:85701387-86001387 GCF_013100865.1 Trachemys scripta elegans
AGCCATTACAAACATTGAATCTATCTCCCCTTGTAAGTATTCTCACACTTGTTATCTAACTGTCTGTACTGAGCTAGCTTGATTATCACTTCAAAAGTTTGTTTTCTCTTAATTAATTGGCCTCTCAGAGGTGGTAAGACAACTCCCACCTGTTTATGCTCTCTGTATGTGTGTATATATATCTCCTCAATATATGTTCCATTCTATATGCATCCGAAGAAGTGGGCTGTAGTCCACGAAAGCTTATGCTCTAATAAATTTGTTAGTCTCTAAGGTGCCACAAGTCCTCCTGTTCTTCTTTTTGCGGATACAGACTAACACGGCTGCTACTCTGAAACCAAAGCCAGAGGCACTCAATATTAAGATGCAAAATGCGACCTTGTACTGAAATCACATGTGCTATGTAATGTGAATAGTGTTGTTCACCGTGAAAGAGTATAAACATTGTTCTGTAAAATGTATCTTTTTAAAAACTTCTCTCTGTTTTTCCATCCCTCCAGCAGCTGCAAATTTTTCAAGCCTCCCTCCTCCATCCCGAAGGCTATCTCAGATAAGGCGGCAGAGAAAGAGGACGCGAAACAAGATGTTCTCGGAAATAATGGAATGCACCCGCAATGAAAGAGCTCATTTGCATGAGTGGAAGGACATGGTATCTAAGTACAGGAAAGATGCCAGTGAACGTGAGGTCATGAGGGACACTCGAGATGAGAGGTGGCAGGCTGCAACGCTGGGGCTGCTGCGTGATCAAACGGACATGCTCCGGCGTCTGGTGGAGCTTCAGGAACGGCAGCAGGATAACAGAGTGCCACTGCAGCTCCTGTATAACCTCCCTCCCCCCTCACCATGTTCCATAGCCTCCTCACCCAGACGTGTAAGAACGCGGGTGAGGGAGGCTCCGTGCACCCTCCCAGTCCACCCCAGGGGACAGTCCAACCAAAAGGCTATGATTATATTGAATTTTTTCAGTGGCCTTTTACTTCCCTCCTATCCTCCTCCCAAACCCCACCCGGGCTACCTTGTGGTTCTCTCCCTATGTTTATAATCAATTAATAAAGAATACATGATTTTTAAATGGTAGTGACTTTATTTCCTTTAAAAGCAAGCTGCGATTTAAGGTGGGAGGGTGGTTTGCTTACAGGGAATGAGTCAATCAAGGGGGTGGGTTTTCAACAAACAGAACTTTCACACCGTAGCCTGGCCAGTCACAAAACTGGTTTTCAAAGCTTCTCTGATGCGCAGCGCTTCCTGGTGTGCTCTTCTAATCACCCTGGTGTCTGGCTGCGCATAATCAGCAGCCAGGCTATTTGCCTTAGCCTTCCACCCCGCCATAAAGGTCTCCCCCTTACTCTCACAGAGATTGTGGAACACACAGCAAGCAGCAATAACCATGGGGATATTGGTTTCCCTGAGGTCTGATCGAGTCAGTAACGAGCACCAGCGACCTTTTAAACGTCCAAATGCACATTCTACCACCATTCTGCACTTGCTCAGCCTGTAGTTGAACAGCTCCTGGCTCCTGTCCAGGCTGCCTGTGTATGGCTTCATGAGCCATGGCATTAAGGGGTAGGCTGGGTCCCCAAGGATAACTATAGGCATTTCAACATCCCCAACGGTTATTTTCTGGTCTGGGAAGAAAGTCCCTTGCTGCAACCATTTAAACAGAATCCTGAAGACACAAGCGTCATGAACCCTTCCCGGCCATCCCACGTTGATGTTGGTGAAACGTCCCTTGTGATCTACCAGTGCTTGCAGCACCATTGAAAAGTACCCCTTGTGGTTTATGTACTGGGTTCCCTGGTGCTCCGGTGCCAAGATAGGGATATGGGTTCCATTTATTGCCCCACTACAGTTAGGGAATCCCATTGCAGCAAAGCCATCCACTATGACCTGCAAATTTCCCAGAGTCACTACCTTTCGTAGCAGCAGCTCAGCGATTGCTTTGGATACTTGCATCACAGTAGCCCCTACAGTAGATTTGCCCACTCCAAATTGATTCCCGACTGACCAGTAGCTGTCTGGCGTTGCAAGCTTCCACAGGGCTATCGCCACTCCCTTCTCAACTGTGAGGGCTGCTCTCATCTTGGTATTCTGGTGCTTCAGGGCAGGGGAAAGCAAGTCATAAAGTTCCATGAAAGTGCCCTTACATATGCGAAAGTTTCGCAGCCACTAGGAATCGTCCCACACCTGCAACACTATGCGGTCCCACCAGTCTGTGCTTGTTTCCCAGGCCCAGAATCGGCATTCTACGGCTATAACCTGCCCCATTAACAGCATGATCTCCAAAGCGCCAGGGCCCGTGGTTTGATAGAATTCCATGTCCATGTCCTCATCATTCTCGCTGCTGCGCTGCCGTAGCCAACTGCTCGCTGCCTGGTTTTGCAGGTTCTGGTAAACTGCACGATAACGCGCGAGGTGTTTACAATGTTCATGACTGCTGTCTTGAGCTGAGCGGGCTCCATGCTTGCTGTGGTATGGTGTCTGCACTGTTCACCCAGGAAAAAGGCGCAAAACGGTTGTCTGCCATTGCTTTCGTGGAGAGAGTGGGAGGATGTACCCAGAACCACCTGTGACAATGTTTTTGGCCCCATCAGGCATTGGGATCTCAACCCAGAATTCCAATGGGTGGAGGAGACTGCGGGAACTATGGGATAGCTACTCAGAGTGCAACACTCCGGAAATCGACGCTAGCCCTGGTACATGGACGCACACCGCCAAATTAATGTGCTTAGCGTGGCTGCATACATTTGACTTTATACAATCTGTTTCCAAAATTCTAATTCTGTAAATTCAGATTAATCCCGTAGTGTAGACATACCCTTATTCTGGAATAAGAGTAGCTTTTTTCTGCTTAGCTTACACCACTTTCAAAGCTACATAGCTAAACTGGAAAGCACTCTTATACTGGAACCAGAGTGTCCACATGGGAAATTATACTGGTATAGCTATAGCACTTTAAATACACACCTTACCTTATATGGGTGCAACTTACCGATGTGCTGATGTTGCCTTATATAATTTTAAAATATTAATTGAAAAAGAACAAGCTTAAGAATGAGTGATTATGGATTTCAATGGGACTACTCAGAGTAAGGAACTACTCATATGAAGAGTGATTAATAATACTGGGACTGTTCATCTTAGAAAAGAGATAACTAAGGAGGGGATATGGTAGAGATCCATAAAATCATGACTGTTGTGGGGAAATTGAATAGGGAAATGTTATTTATCCCTTTAGATAACACAAGAACCAAGTGGGCATTCACCCACGAAAGCTTATGCTCCAATACATCTGTTAGTCTTAAAGGTGCCACAGGACTCTCTGTTGCTTTTTACAGATCCAGACTAACATGGCTACACCTCTGATACAAGAACCAGGGTTCATCCAATGAAATTAACAGACAGCACGTTTTAAAACAAAGAAAAGGAATTACTATTTCCACACATCACACAGTCAACCTGTGTAACTCATTGCCATGGGATGTTGTGAAGGTAGGGTGACCAGATGACCTGATTTTATAGGGACAGTCCCGATTTTGGGGTCTTTTTCTTATATAGGCTCCTATTACCCCCCACCCCGTCCCGATTTTTCACACTTGCTCTCTGGTCATCCTATGTGAAGGGAAAATGTATAACAGGGTTATAAAAAGAATTAGGTAAGTTCATGGAGGATAGGTCCATCAATGGCTATTAGCCAAGATGGTCAGGGATGCAACCTATGCTGTGGATATCCCTAAACCTCCTCTAGCAGAAGCTGAGACTTGGTGACAGGAGATGGATCATTTGATAATTATCATATTCTGTTTATTCCCCCTGAAGCATTTGGCACTGGCCACTGTCACAGACAGTAGACTGGGTTAGATGGTCCATTGGTCTGATCCTGTATGGCTGTTCTTATCATATTCATTATGAGCAAGGCTCTCATAATCTGCCCGTCTGCTTTGCTGTAATGGGCCAGAGCCTCAATAGGTGTACATCAGCACAGCTCCATTGTGGGGCCACACTGATTTATATCATCTGAGGGTCCAGCACAACATGTTTCATTAGTGTAGATTGAGAAAATGGTTTTATTTGCATGAGCAATGCTTGATCTTGTGAATAAGGGTGGGCAGGAACAATTCCACAGTTTGTTTAAGTTCTGCATAATTACCAGATAATAGCAATAAAAAGCCAAACTTACGATACAACTATATTCCTTAATTCAGTCAGTAATTCCTTTCCTAGCAAGACTGTAGAGAAACAGTGCAGAATGTGACAGAGTTAATTCAGCCACATATTTAAAAAAAAAAAAAACAGCTAGAACAATTACATTAATATAATAAGTCTGTCAAAATTCCAGGTACTGCCTCTGATCTTGGTCTCCAAGCCCAGCTTGACTCTGATCCCAACTCTGATCCTGACTCTTGCTTACTGAACCTGGCTCTCGAAATTCCTCCGACTCCTGCTCACCGACTAGCATCCCTGATGTGTGGACTCCAGCCTAGCTGTGACTGCTAGACCAGACCATCTACACCCTGGTCCCTTACACAGACTGTTAATATTTTGATGGAATTATTGTTTGTGGATTTTCCTTCCCTTTTAAAATAAATTTTAAAAGATAAAACAAAATCTCATTAAAGAATCTAGAGAATGGACCATGTATTAATCTGAAAGACCATAAGAACTTTTATTTTATTCTTTAAATAGGAATTTATATATTTTAAGACATGCATTTTAGGGACCTTATAATATTTTACATTTATACACCATGGACCAGATTTTCCAAAGATCTTGGCACCTTAATGAAGAGACTGGATATAAAAACTGCTCTGGTGCTCTTCTCACCTTGAGCTGAGAATGGGAGAAATCTGCTATATCCCTTTAAAGAGTGCAGCATGCTTCCCATTCGCATCCAGCCAGCTCCAGTCTTCCCCATCCACTTGCTCGTGATAGATGAGCAATGGGAGCATTGCCCGTAGACTTCACCCCCCACCACTCCCACAGCTGTGTTTTGAGCCATGAAAAGTCACTCTAGAGGCAGACTGAGGGCTTTTATTCCCCACTGCTCTCTTGTTCAGCCAAGTTAGACCTAGCTACAAGCTCACTCTAAGTACTTTCTTTTTTTATGAGGCTGAAAACATTATGAACAAAACTAGGCCGATGCAGTTGAAATACATTATCATCCATTTCAGTACACATCCTTAAAAAAGCAGCACAATAACAAAGGCTAAACATCAATCTTCTAAACTGTACTCATGCAGAAGGGAATCAAGTCTGTGTGTCATGTTAAAATAAGCAGAGAAGGAAACATTTTAGTTAATGAATGTGAATGTACAAATTCACAATGGGGCTTAAAAGAAAAAAATACAATTTACCATTCTTGATAAAGACCCTAAGGAAATAAAACAAACAACATTTAACAGGGCTCGACTGTCATTTGTCACTAAAATAATGAATACTAAAACAGTAATTAAATGCTCTGAAGATTACTATGGTAGTTGATAATGACTATATCATGAACCACCTAGTAAATTTCTAAGTATTATGATTAATTAGTTCCAGATATGTTATTTTAGATTGAAATAACTATAATATAGCCTGTAATTTTTGTATTATTTTATTTTACAGTCAATGTACAGTGTGATCTAATGGACAGAGCACTGGCCCAGGGGTCAGAAAACCTGGGTTGTTTCAAGCTCTGCTACTGGTGTATGATCTTCACTTCTTCTCTCTCTGCCTCTGTTTCCCCTCCCACCCTTGGCCTTGCCTAGCTCAGGTATAAGCTCTTTTGGATAAGCTCTATCATGGAATCATAGAATATCAGGGTTGGAAGGGACCTCAGGAGGTCATCTAGTCCAACTCCCTGCTCAAAGGAGGACCAATCCCCAACTAAATCATCCCAGCCAGGGCTTTGTCAAGCCTGACCTTAAAAACCTCTTAAGGAAGGTGATTCCATCACCTCCCTAGGTAACCCATTCCAGTGCTTCACCACCCTCCTAGTGAAAAAGTTTTTCCTAATATCCAACCTAAACCACCCCCACTGCAACTTGAGACCATTGCTCCTTGTTCTGTCAGCTGGTACCACTGGTTAGCACAGTGCCTAGCACAATGAGCCCTGATTTTGCTTGAGACTTGTAGCTGCTATTGTAATACAAATAATAATAAAAAGATAAAAATGGGGATGGGGAACTAGACAAAATTCTCTCTTGGTGTCCTTCTATTGACTTCAATGGAGTGATGCCAGCAGAAAATTTGGCCCACTATATCTAATATTTACAATGAGCTGCAAGCATGTGATTAATGCAAGAATATATCAATGCTACAGTGCTATTAGAAGAGTACACAAGATGATCATTTCAGTAACCCATAGTAAACTATATGCAAGAGCTACTCTGTAATATCACTGTGACCTTTAGCAACATGATTTTGCCACTTAATTATTTATGCCATGTAAACGTTTTGCTCTATACAGGAATGAAAAGTCTGGTCTCATGTTCAGCCCAATGTAGCTCAACAGCTTCTCCATCCAAATCCCTCTTTGATAAAATATGTAATCCCACAAGTGCTCTTTATTTTGTTTAGACCTGTGGAAAAAAATCTCTTGCACTAACATCACTTGCACAATTTTTATTTTTTTATATATAAAAAATTGGTTTTCTGAAAAAGTGAACAACATATTTCCCCCCCCCCATTTTTAATTATTTTTTCTTCTGGCCCATGTCCTTTTTGCTTAGTGAAACTCTGAGTCATCTACCAGATTAGGAAGAAAGTGAAGAAGTTTAAAGTTGGTTTTGTATATCAGTTCACTCTTAATCTAAACATAATCAGCAATGCTCACTGGAACAGCAAAAGGAAACAAAAGAAGAAAATAGACTTAGCACAGACAACAGTATTTTAAAGGAATCTTAAAAAGCCATCACAAATAGATGAAAAAAATACACAACAAAAAAGGATGTATGTTGTTTTTAAATATTGTACTAGGAGTGACATTCATCTCAGTGCAAAAAGCCTACACAACACCCTATTAATCAATTAACTGTACTGTAGGAATGACATTCATCATTGTGCAGAAGGCCAGCTCAAGGCCTATGTGCTATCTAAATCCTATACTGAGGTTCATCCTAAATAGGATGAAAGTGATGCAGAGGCCTTGTGCTGGCCTTTGCACAGGGTGAATTTCACCCTTAGGGCAGAGTCTGGATAATAGGAAAGGCCTTCTTTAAAACATCATGCTTCCAGTGATTTCAACTACTTTCTTCTTTATTACCACAAAAACCAACCAGATTTTTTTTAATTAAAAGTAAAAAACAAAAAATGTCTGTTGTGAGTGTCTGTGTTTGTGTATGTGTGTGTTTTTTAATAAGAAAATAACAGTGTGAGCTGTTGCAACAGTGACAAGGGAAGAGCAATGAAGAGGAGAGGGAAAGAAATTCTGCAGGTTAAAAAGAAAAAATCTGGAAAAAATAAATGAAATGTGTCAGTGCAGATGGCAGTACTTAATATAATTGAATGGGAATTATTATTTATTATTTGTATTATTGTAGCACTTAGAAGCTCTAGTAATGGACCAGGATCCCATGATGCTAGATGTTGTACAAACAGAACAAAAAGGCAGTCCCACACCAAGGAGCTTACAATCTAAACAGACAAGAGGTAGGGGAAGAAATATAAACACACAAGCAGAGTGAATAATGGGATGGCAGCATTTATTCCACAATTATTTATTGGGAGGGTTTAGGTGTCATCTGAATGGAAAGAAAGGGGAAGGTAAGAGGGTGAGGAACAGGGCAGAGAGGAAGAAGGTAAGAGGGGCAGGTATGGAGTGAAACTGAAGTGTAGGCAGGGAGAGGGAAGAGAGGGTTAGAACAAATGGCTTATCAGCACAGTACAGAGAAAGTCCAGTCAAAACTACAGGTAGCTCTCCAAGGACCAACAGTTCCTGCTTTGGCTGCTTCTGCCCCTACCAGCTGGAAACCCTGATTGGCTCCTTTTTATCATCAACCTTTCTATTATGTCATATCACAAAAAAGGATCATGATGAATCTCAGTCAAATCATGGTCAACTTTTTTTTTTTTTTTTTGAGTGTGTCAATGAACCACAATTGTCATGGAAACCCTAATTTTTCCTAATGACAATCCAAAAGCCTTCACTTTACTATCAGATAAAAGTAAATTAAGCCCTGATCTTACACTTCAATCTGCTAGCCCAGACCTCTGCACATTTGGAGAATCTTATTGAAATCAATGAGAACTCTTCATAGGGCTAAGGATCCTCTCTAGCAAATCTTGATGCAGGATTGAGGCCTTAAATTGCAGTTCAGCAAAGTATTTAAGCAACTTACTGAGTAATTTCCTTAACTTCATTGGGACTATTCATGTATTTAAAAATTCTCATTTGCTTAAGTTATTTACTAAATCGGGAACTAGGAGCCCATCTGAGAAATATCATCTTGTAAATACTGTACCAGATATAAATAATGGGTAATAGAGTTCATGGTGTTTGAAATCTATTGAAACAAAGGACTCTGATATAACTATGTATCCAGCCATGAGTGTTCCCAATTGACTCTGGTTAGTGGGATTTCAGAATTAGTAATTTCCAAAATATGCAAGAGACCCTAAACAGAACCAAAAGAAATATTTATCGGATGGACTCTAGCCTGGAACCTTTTTGTACATGTAACTCTGGAGTCAGAAGAAACATAACAAGTTTAACTGAAACTTTAAAATAGCATTTGAGGCTGACCTGCAGGTTGGCTCCAAGACATCTGATTGCATAGAAATATTTGAACCAATAGCTGAGGTAAAACTTACTTTTTTGGTGTGGCAGGGAGAGGATAGTAGTTATCCAAAATACACGGCCTAGTAACAAAAAGGCAGGATAATTAAAATATTTATACAAACATTTGAGCTATTACAATCCTCATCCTTTGCAGAGTGAAAGTTGATGTTTCTCATCATCTTCCTTTGTATCAGAAGAACATATACTAAAGTCAATGGACTTTAATGAGGCCAGGATTTCAAGGGCAATCTAGGACGATATATCATTTTCTCCCAGCTTGTAATAACAAATACAGTAATCTAATGAAAACAGTTCCCCACTGTTTCAGCAGAAAGAAGAGATGTTGTGGTAAGTAATAATCCCTCTTCGCATGACCCTGTACCAAATTACAACTGAAAACAAACACCACGTTTAATACATTTTTTTCTTTGAAGTAGCTGTCAGTTGTGTTTGGCAGTTTGACAGGTGCAGAGGAAATCACATTATGTACTTCCTATAAGTAAATTCACATCCACAATATGGTAGGAAACTGGATAAAGCAATACACCTGCTGACATTGCAGATGATCTGCAGGAGACTCTAAAATATTGCCTGTGCCTGCAGCATTGAAAGATCAGGGTAAGTTTATAACAGTTGGAAAGTGTTCCTCTTGAGCTCTTTTGTAATCAAATCAAAAATAAATCTGGATTTGCTGTTTTAGGGTCTTTTCCTACATTCTTGGCCCCCAAATCAGGAAAGCACATAAGCATATGCTTAATTCTATCCCTATTCAAGACAGCACTTAAAGTATGTGCTAAAGTGCAGTCCTGAAAAGAGATTCTTGCCTGAATCAGAGCACCATTTTGGCAAAAGCCCCACTGACATCAATTTTGCCTATTTTAGGACTGTAGGTTTGGGCTTTTGCAAAATTCTTGCAGTAGCTGAAGTAGTTCTAGCTACATATCTGTCACCAGAAGTCTAATGTCTTAGCAAGTCAATACCATTTGGCCCCAGTACTTTGAGCTGAAAAATCTGGGCTGTCATTAAAATAAATGTCTCTAGCACATATATAGTTTCAAAAATAAGCTTCAGGCTGTGAAGTAAGTGTAAACCAATGAAGGTCTGTCTGCCTGAGTCTTCAGACAGCAGAAAACAATAACTATAAGAAACATGAATTCCCCTTATTTGTCTCAATGAGCTGTTAACTCTGAAGCCAAACGATCAGTTAAGAGTCAACTATCAATTATTTCACTGGGATCACAGAACACAAGAAAGGAGAGGGATGATATATTACGAAGAATTGATACATGGTGTCTCATTTTGGGGTACCATTTTGACAACTCAAATGAGTACGGCTAGGAAAGTACCATTATATTTCCTATTTCAACCCAGCCTGTCATGAATAAAGTCATATTGTGTTAAAAATAATGAAAATATATATGGTAGATGCTAGCATAGACTAGACAAGGACTTGCAAGTCAATAAGGAGAAAAGCAAGGTATAAGACAGGCTTGAGAAAAGTTTGCCTATTTCCAATTCTGGTGAATTAGTTAATTCTATTTCAATGTAGAAATATGTACATCTCCCAACATAGTTAAAAACATTCAACTAGGATAGCTTGTATAAATAAACAATTGTAATTTGGTTTGCCCTGTGTGATCTCAATGCCATTAAGAGGACAGAAATATATTTTTTCCTATTTAATTTGTGTGAGAGATTGAGTGATCATATCTGTCAATGTATTTTTGGGTTGGACTTTTTTTTTGCAGACAGATAGCTGTTGCAGAACAATATCAGCAATATGCTGGCTCCTGACAGCAACAACCTCAGCAACCTATTGATTTTATAGCATACGGTAAAAATTTCAGGATAGAGCCACTTCAGTAGAGAGAGTGACACACAGAGAGAGCCTAATTAACTAGCAGACATTTTTGCTGTAAACCTATTAATTTTTTAGTATGCTCAAACCTACTGAAAGGTTTTAGCAATATTGTCAGACCTTGTTCCCTGAATATAGAGAGAACTAAAGGCTGGAAAAATGTATCCTGGTTATCCATACTAAGGATTTCACTTATGATTATAGGTATAGGGCAGTTCACTGTAGTTTCATTAAACACAAGTCAAATTTAAAAAAGTAATAAACCCTAGAATTGCGAAACAATATAGTAAGGTCTCAACCTTGCAAAGACTTAAACAGGTGCATAAATCTATGCACTGGGTCGCGATTAGTCCCACTGAAGTCAATGGCACTGCTTTCAGTGTGTGAAATTGAATGCATACATAAATCTTTGCAAGACTGGAACCTAAGTCTATATTTTTATCTGTCTCTATCTATGCCCCAAAATGATGTGGGAGAGGAGGTAATATTTAATTCTAAGTGGAGGGTAGATAACTTCCCCTCTCCATACTTCATGTATGTAAAAAAAAAATCTAATAAAATGAATGGGTTATACTTTATCACGTGTTTAACAATGCACTTTTAGAAACATTTATTTATTTATTTAGGCCCTGGTTCAGCACGTTCTTGGCTTCAAACTTGTGCTTAAGTCACCTTTACTTCAACAGGACTTAAGCAATTGCTTAAAGTTAAGCATGGGTTGAAATGGTATAGAGGCAGAGTACTGTCCTCTAGATCTAGAACATGAGGTGAGCTGTTCTGTTCCTAGGGCAATGCATCAATGGGCTGCCCACATGTGGGGAGCATGCAAAAGCCACTTTGGATCCATAGCAAATTCATTGCTGTTTGTGTGAGAAACAATGCACATCTTCTTAGCCCCATCTGTGGCTCTGACTCTTTGTGGGTCTGGAGCACAGGAAGTCATTGCTGTGGAGGAAGTTGACTCTTTTACTCTCCTTCACATTGAGATCCATTTGTGGTTAGTTCCCATCAGACATAGATCCTAGTGAAATCTTCCTCCCAAAGAGCCATATAGCGCCAGTGGTTTTTAAGCAGTGGAATACTCTCAAAAAGATGGCATGAAATATTCCAGTGATAATATTTATAGAGTGACTCAATTAAGATATCTGGAACTTTACGTTTACAATGGAAAATATAACATAACACCACACCACACCACAAATCATAATACTAAAAATCCAACTCAGAAATTATATCCAGAGTTGCCTTCTTTTATCTCTCTAGGGATCTGATAATCAACTGCATAGCTCTGCAGCTACCCTGATTTACAGGACCTGAGGTTTTTGCCCCTAAAACCATGCAAATCTGGGAACAAGGCACACAAGAACAGAACTCCATATATTCCTGAGAATATTGGCATCTTTAGTAGTAATAGAGTTACCTTTCTAATGCTGTGTTTCATTAGCAAATCTATGAGAGAGGGAAAATCAATCTGACTTCCCCTATAAAAATGTAGGAGATAGATCTAATATATAAATCTTTGTTTGTTTAGCTGTTATAGGACTGATGCATAAGTACCCCAAACTAATTTTACTGGCACATAGCACATGTAATTTGCAAGTATTATGTTACCTGTATAAACCATACATATGGTCCAGACTGTTACAATGTAATCAGTCTGTGGGAACTATAATGTATAGTCCTGGAATAATGACAATGCACATAAATTATGCAAGGTGTTTCTAATCCCCTCAATATTTCAGGAAAGGAGACAGCCATTAGGTAACAAGAAATGTCTCCTACACCTTTCTGACAGATGAGACATGAACATTATTACTACTTTCTATTCCTCCAGGGCAGGTCACCCTTTCAGTTCACCACAGTAATGTGCCTCTAATTCCCAAGGCTTCATCACTTTTTCAGATTTAAGCATTTCATTGTGGTTGAAAAGCTACTATTTTCTGCTTGCTTGATATGAAGTTAATTACTTTTCATTCTAGCTCTGCCAAAGGAATAAGGATTTGACTTAGACAAAGTTTACAATCAGAGCACATGGTGACCAACAATTTTATTAAAAGTAGTGTATTAAATACCTATTATATACTTTTTTCTTAAAGGTTTTATTATTAAGAGTTGCCATCCCTTTATGAAGCATGTAAAAAATGATTGGATCTCTCACAATGGAGGAAAGATAGACTTGCAATTAAGGCACTGGACTAGGACTTCATACAGCTGGGTTAAGTTTCTGGCTCAGCCAAAGAATCCATGTGTGACCCTAAGCAAGTCATTTAGGCCCAGATTTTTAAGGGTATTTAGGCTTTAATGTGCTCTGCGTTGCAAAACCTAACTGATTTAGGAACTCAAATATTTTCAGAAGATGTAGGCACTTAAGAACCCAAATCCCATTGACAGGCAATGTGATTTAGGCTCTTAAATATGTAAATCCCTTTTAAAAATGAGATTTACGTTCCTAAACAGTTAGGTCTTGGAGTGCTGAGTACAGCAACAAACTTGGGCCTTAAGCCCAGATCCTCAAAGGTAGGTTAGCCTCCCAACTTCCACTGATTTCACTAGAAGTTAGGACCCTAAATACCCTTTAGGATCTGGGCTTTAATCTCTCTATGCCTCGGGTCCCCCATCTATAAAACAGAGACAACAATCCCACCTTGTCTGTTTAGATTGTAAATTCTTTGGATCTGGGACCATCCTTTAATATGTATAAGTTTACAGCTAGCACTACAGGACCCTGGTATTTGGGTTTTTGGCTGCTATAATAATAAAAATAACTATCTTTAACAAATTACTATCTCTAGGACTTAGAAGATATATGAACCATTTTCTGGAACTTGTTTTCATTAACAAAGAAAACATGACAGAGTCTCTGACTGAATGGGTTTAAACTAATCTGTTTTATGTATTAAACCAGAGATTTTTCAATTCTAACACATGACTTGGCAATAGACACAATGAAAGTTATACCAAAAAGAGATTCAATCCTTCCATGAAATAACTGGAAAGTATATGGAAGGTATGTGCAGGGGGTTGTGTATTTTAGAAAGAGAGTGCTGAGTACAGCAACCTTTAAATACCTTTACAAATTTGGGCCTTAAGCCCAAACTGCAACTCAGACTGCAACTAAGAGGCTATAAAAGCAATAAAAAGGAATTCATGCATTTTCCTAACAAACAAACAAACAAACAAAAAACCCATCCACCCACTTACACTCTGAATGTGGGGGAGGATGAGGTAGAAAGGAAAAGAGATATTGTGCATACTACTCCCAGCTTACACTGCTTTCTTACCCAGCACATCTCAGCAATCCAGTACACTAACTGAGTCAACATCAGAGTCATGACCTTGGAAGTAATAGATGAACTTCCAAAGCTTTGCACTACTGGCGTGGTTTGGGACATAGTGGAGAGAAAAAAACGTAATCCAGATATATCTAATAGAATAATACTGTCTTTCTTTAGCTTTATTAATTAATTAATTTATTATTATTAGTTGATTACCTTTGGGAAATAAAAAAAAAAAAAAAGATAGATTGCAAATTTCATGGACAAAAAAGTTCAAATTCCAGCCAGTTTTTGTGAACCCAAAACTATTTTGGGAAGCTTGTCCCATTCCTAGTTCTTACAATATTTTTTAAATCACTATTTCATTTGGAAACCAACCCACTTAAAGAGCTGATTGTAATATGCAAAGATGCAAATTGTGGAATGATGTATATAAATCTTAATCCTGTGGTTTAGATTCTGAGATATCCTGCTGAAAGTTCAACCTGATTCTGGCTTTTAATTCTGTATATAAAAGAAGCAGAATAAAGAATCTTTTAAATAGCACTGTGGATTGTGCATTTTCCTGCTACAGTGGTAATGTGGAAAGTTGGTGCTATAACATATGCATCCTATATGCAAAAGGGAAGATAAAATTCACTCAGTTATATCCCTCTTTGAAGTGATTGTGACTGTGTGTATTGTATTCAATATTATTGGCAGAATATTGTACTTTTGCAATGTTATAGAAATCCAATGACTCAATTAATTATATCACATAACTCTACTTTGACAAGCAGGAAAAAAAAGTGTTCAAGAGAATTCTCACTTAACGTTTGGTTTTCCAACCTGGTCAATGTTATGCCAAGGTAGTGGTCCCAGAGACCGATCAGCACTAGCCAACATGATGCTTACCACTGTTGATGAATATAAAGGGTTGAACTGGGCCTAAAGCATCCCATCCTGAGTATCTGTACAGGAAAGAAAAGAAGCATAAGACTAAATTTAAGGAATTTCATATTTGTGCTATAATTTCTTCTCAATTATAACACACAAAACCAAAACCTCCTCTGCTATACACCTTGTGTAGTCAACTATGCCTGTGCAAAGTAGCTGTACAATGCTACTCTTCTGGTATGTTACAGGTATTTTGGCATTTCACATTCACTTTGCACGGGTGTAAATGACTACAAGAGGTACATGGCAGTAGGGACTTAGACCTCACATATTTACAGACAAGTTTAGAAGATTAGACTTTGGTGGAAGTTAAACCATTGCAGAGCAAACTTATATGCAACTGTGAGGAGATCTTTTCATATATAGTATGTCCAGTTCACAGAAACATTACAAATCAAAAAGCAATTACTTTCTTGTGCTGAAAAAGCAAGCAGTATATGAGAAACTGAAAGGTTAATGAGAAAGGTGACTTTAGCCACGTTTTTTAAAATAGCTGGCCCATAAACTAAACACAACTGCCTTTAAAAACTCCATATTCCAAAATTTCTACAGTAAATATTCTTCTACTGGAATGTTCAGTTCATGGAACTAGATTATAAATAGGGATATAATATCTTTAATAGGTTGCAGAAACCATACTCTGTTCAAATATCCTGACTTTGCTTGAGGCTATAATGACAACAGTGAAATACTTTAGATACCACTGGGACCAATTTGCCAGTGCAGTGCACAGGGTCCAGCTTTTTCCTGTTGTAATTAGTGAATTGTGTATGCTGGCTATTAGCTCTGGTTACTATAGTAATTCCAGATGCCAACATATGTCTGCTGACTAGTGAGGTGCATATATATTTATATCTCACGTACCTTCTGAAAATTGTTCTTGTTAGTCCCTTGCAATTTATTTCATGTTTCCAACAACAATCTCAAACTGACAGTCAGTGACACATGCTTTTGACATTATTGGAAAAGCAGACAAAGAATGATTTGTGTCATTTTTTCCCCTGTACGTAAGTAATCTATAGAAAGATCCAGAAAACCTGATTTGGATGGGATGGGTGTGGAAGAGTACAGTATGCAATTCTGTCAGTTTATCAAATAAAAGACTTTTGTTCAATTAAAATATTTCTAAGTTATCCTAAAATGAGCAATTGATTTTGCATATTGTAAATTCCATACATATAAACTATGAAGCACATATTTGTGCTGTCATATACACACAAATGGCCTAAGCAATCATTTCTTCTTGCATTGCTGGTAATAACACCTCTGCCATTTCACACAATCATTTGAACCCTATTTTGCTCGCATTGTAGTCAGTGGCAAAAATTTAATTGTTTTCAATGGGAGCACTATTGAGCCCATCCAGACAAAACTTATTTCCTCACTCTTAATGGATATATTCCAATAGTCTTAAACAATGTTCTGTTCACAAATATTACAGCTTTGCTTTTAGCAATTATGAGCCATACGATCTGTGCTACACTCACCAGTTACAGGAGATCACTGTCACAAGGTGAGATAAACAACTAGATGCAGTGTTCTGAAATGGGGAAAGGAAACTACTGGCAGGATGCCCTACCAATATTTGGATCAGACATTCCACTATGAAGATATACCATTTTTGCTGAATATGAAAAAGAGCTCGGCTTGGAAAACAATGAGAGGAGCCAGGAGGAAAATAACTTACATCACACAATACTGTCACACTACAGTGCAACTCAATGTAAAAACCGGATGGTAGGTTAATGCTTCAGTAGTCATCATTATCTTCCAGACCACGATTTATGTCCCTCTTTGTTTCAATATGAATAAGCATCAGTAGCCTGTGGAATGTAGAAGGCCACTCTGGATCTGCTAGTGATGGCAGAGGCCTCTTGTTGAAATGAACAGACTAAATGGTGTAGGATCAGTATCCCCATGCCTTGCAGTAGGCATATACATTTGGCTCAGCAGAATGAATGTAGCTTTCAGTTGTGAATGCCATAGGCACAGTTTTAAACACATACCCACTGTGCTTGGTACTATGTTAAAGAGTGTAGCATGGCATACCTACCATGAACATTTTTCTGGCATCCTTTTCAGCAAATTTTGGGTGCTATGGAAGAGGTACATATGCCTAATTTTATATATAAACTTCATATAAAAATTAAGGAAATTACTTTTCCCCACTATTCCAGTAGTAAGAAGGTATATTCTAGTACCAAATAGAAATGCTGTTGAAATTAATTTCTGAAATGTAGCACTTTCCTCTTTGTCATTCTCTTATGCATGCTACTTTAAAACTGAACCTATTTCTATGCTTGTTTAAGTGCTATAGATGGGCAGCTGTGTCCTTGGTTTTGGAGACAGCAAATTTGAAACTATAAGTTGCAAGTGAATTCATGCTCAGAAACTAATATATGAAATGTCTAGTGACAAATTCCATCTGCTATGAGCCAAATCATCTCATTGGGACAATCCAATAGAAGGTATTTGCTTATGTACCAGTTTAAAAAGGCTGCCAGACATAGGAGCAAATAGTACCATACCCTGCCTTTCTCTCTTCTTCTAAAACCTGCAGAAGATTCTTCTCTCTTAGGCCTGGTCTACACTACGGGTTTAGGTCGGCTTTAGCAGCGTTAAACCGAATTAAGCCTGGACACGTCCACACAACGAGGTCCTTTCTTTCGACTTAAAGGGCCCTTTAAACCGGTTTCTTTACACCACCTCCGACGAGGGGATTAGCGATAAAACTGGCCTTTGCGGGTCGGAATTGGGGTAGTGTGGACGGAATTCGATGTTATTGGCCTCCGGGAGCTATCCCACAGTGCTTCATTGTGACCGCTCTGGACAGCGCTCTCAACTCAGATGCACTGACCAGGTAGACAGGAAAAGACCCGCGAAGGTTTGAATTTCATTTCCTGTTTGCCCAGCGTGGAGAGCACAGGTGACCACGCAGAGCTCATCAGCACAGGTAACCGTGATGGAGTCCTCCCAGGATCGCAAAAGAGCTCCAGCATGGACCGAACGGGAGGTACGAGATCTGCTCGCCATATGGGGAGATGAAGCAGTGATAGCTGAACTCCGTAGCAGTAAAAGAAATGGAAAAGTATTAGAAAAGATCTCCAAGGCCATGAAGGACCGAGGCCATAACAGGGACACACAGCAGTGCCGCGTGAAAATTAAGGAGCTACGGCAAGCCTACCACAAAGCCAGAGAAGCAAACGGAAGGTCCGGGGCAGAGCCGCAAACTTGCCGCTACTACGCGGAGCTGCATGCGATCCTAGGGGGTGCAGCCACCACTACCCCAACCGTGTGCTATGACTCTCTCACTGGAGAAACACACAGGGAAGACGGTTCGGGGAACGAGGAAGATGACGATGGAGGTACTGTAGGTAGCTCACAGCAGCAAGGAAGCGGAGAAACCGGTTTCCCCAACAGCCAGGATATGTTTGTGACCCTGGACCTGGAACCAGTAACCCCCGAACTCACCCAAGACCCTCAGGGCACACAGGAGACCTCTGGTGAGTGTAACTTTGTAAATATTTGTAAACATTACAAAAAAAAAGCAAGCAAGTCTGTTAACGTGTATGGGGATGGAGCGGAAATCCTCCAGGGACATCTCCAGAAAGCTCTCCTGGTTGAAATGGGGTGATTTTATTAAGGGGGACATTCAGAGGCGCCCGTTCCTGCTATTCTGACCAGAAATGTTCCCCGCTGTTAACCACGCGGTGGGGGGGAGGGGTGAAGTGATCATCCCAGAGAATCGTGTGTGTGGGGGGGGGGTGGTTTACTTGTGTTTGTGCCGCATGTTAACCGGGAAACCGCAGCCCCCTCCTTTCACATTGAAACCCCATTTTAAATGGACAACCCAATTCATCCTTGATATGGGAAATGCGCTGCTGTTTGCAACCTTTCCCACATGTTAAGAAGGTTAAAAAAGCCAAAACACTGTGGCCTACGATGGCTGCCTGCAAGCCGAAATATGCGACCTTGTAATGAAAGAGTGTACCCATTGTTCCCTAAAATGTGTCTTTTTTAACCACCTCTCCCTTCTCCTCCACCAGCTGCAAATGTTTCTCCTTCGCAGAGGCTCGTGAACATTAGAAAGAGAAAACGTAAGACGAGGGACGAGATGTTCACGGAGCTGCAGATGTCCGCCCAGGCTGATAGAGCACAGCAGAATGTGTGGAGGCAGTCAATGTCGGAGATGAGAAAAGCCCAACATGAACGAGAGGAGAGGTGGCGGGCTGAAGATGATAGGTGGCGTCAGCTTGCAGACAGACGGCAAGAGGCAATGCTCCGTCTGCTGGAGCATCAAAGTGATATGCTCGAGCGTATGGTTGAGCTGCAGGAAAGGCAGCAGGAGCAGAGACCGCCGCTACAGCCCCTGTGTAACCAACAGCCCTCCTCCCCAAGTTCCATAGCTTCCTCACCCAGACGCCCAAGAACACGGTGGGGGGGCCTCCGGCCACCCAGTCACTCCACCCCAGATGATCGCCCAAGCATCAGAAGGCTGGGCTTCAATAAGAGTTAAAGTTTTAAAATGCAGTGTGTCCTTTTCCATCCCTCCTCCCCCACCCATCCCAGCTACCTTGGCAATTATCCCCCTACCTCTGTAAGGAACTAATAAAGAATGCATGAATGTGAAAAAACAATGACTTTATTGCCTCTGCAAGCGGGAGGGGAGGGGAGGATGGGGTGGGGTGGTTGGTTTACAGGGAAGTAGAGTGAACCGGGTCGGGTGGGGGGGGTTGGAGGGTTCATCAAGGAGAAACAAACAGAAGTTTCACACAGTAGCCTGGCCAGTCACAAAACTCGTTTTCAAAGCTTCTCTGATGCGCACTGCGCCCTGCTGTGCTCCTCTAACCGCCCTGGTGTCTGGCTGCGCGTAATCAGCGGCCAGGCGAGTTGCCTCAACCTCCCACCCCGCCATAAAGGTCTCCCCCTTACTCTCACAGATATTGTGGAGCGCACAGCAAGCAGCAATAACAATGGGGATATTCTTTTCGCTGAGGTCTGAGCGAGTCAGTAAGCTGCGCCAGCGCGCTTTTAAACGTCCAAATGCACATTCCACCACCATTCGGCACTTGCTCAGCCTGTAGTTGAACAGGTCCTGACTCCTGTCCAGGCTGCCTGTGTACGGCTTCATGAGCCATGGCATTAAGGGGTAGGCTGGGTCCCCAAGGATCACGATAGGCATTTCAACATCCCCAATGGTCACTTTCTGGTCCGGGAAGAAAGTCCCTTCCTCCAGCTTTCGAAACAGAGCAGAGTTCCTGAAGACGCGAGCATCATGTACCTTTCCCGGCCATCCCACGTTGATGTTGATGTTGGTGAAACGTCCCTTGTGATCCACCAGGGCTTGCAGCACCATTGAAAAGTACCCCTTGCGGTTTACGTAGTCGGTGGCTTGGTGCTCCGGTGACAAGATATGGGTTCCGTCTATGGCCCCGCCACAGTTTGGGAATCCCATTTCAGCAAAACCATCCACTATTGACTGCACGTTGCCCAGAGTCACTACCCTTGCTATCACCAGGTCTTTCATTGCCCTGGCAAATTGGATCACAGCAGCCCACTCCAAATTGATTCCCGACTGACCGGTAGCTGTCTGGCGTTGCAAGCTTCCACAGGGCTATCGCCACGCGCTTCTCAACTGTGAGGGCTGCTCTCATCTTGGTATCCTGGCGTTTCAGGGCAGGGGAAAGCAAGTCACAAAGTTCCATGAAAGTGCCCTTACGCATGCGAAAGTTTCGCAGCCACTGGGAATCGTCCCAGACCTGCAGCACGATGCGGTCCCACCAGTCTGTGCTTGTTTCCCGGGCCCAGAATCGGCATTCCACGGTATCAACCTGCCCCAGTGACACCATGATTTCCACATTGCTGGGGCCTGTGCCTTGTGAGAGGTCTATGGCCATGTCAATTTCCTCATCACTCTCGTCGCCGTGCTGCAATCGCCTCCTCGCCTGGTCCGGGTTTCGCCTTGGCATGTTCTGGCTCTGCATATACTCCAGGACAATGCGCGTGGTGTTCATAGTGCTCATAATTGCCGCGGTGATCTGAGCGGGCTCCATGATCCCAGTGCTAGCTATGGCGCCTGGTCAGAAAAAAGGCGCGAAAGTAGTATCTGATGGACCAGGAGAAGGAGGGCGGGAGGGAGGGAGGGCCAAGTGACGACATGGCGTACAGGTACAGGAACAGGGAGAAACACAAACAACTGTCACACAGAATGGTCCCCCCAAAGATTAAACTGGAAACCCTGGGCTTAGCAGGCCATTGATTTCACGGAGGAAGGGGAAGCAAATGAACACAGAACAAATCTATTTTTTACATCTTAAGGTGGCAGCCGACGGTGCAGCATGAGTGATAGCCTCTCCAGTACGATGATGACGGATACCAATCATAAAATACCATCATCTGCCAAAAGGCAAGGGGCTGCTGCTGTGTAGCAATGCAGTCCCACGTCTGCCGGCACCCAGAGGACATATGGTGACGGTGAGCTCAGCTGTGCTGAGCGGGCTCCATGTTGTCTGCACAGGTAACCCAGGTAACCCAGGTAAAAAGGCGCAAATCTATTGTCTGCCGTTGCTGTGACGGGGGAGGGAGGGGCCTGACGACACGTACCCAGAACCGCCCGCGACACTGTTTTGCATCATCCGGGCATTGGGATCTCAACCCAGAATTCCAAGGGCGGCAGAGACTGCGGGAACTGTGGGATAGCTCTGGGATAGCTACCCATAGTGCAATGCTCCGGAAGTCGACACTAGCCTCGTACTGTGGACGCGGTCCGCCGACTAGAGCACCTAGAGCATTGTATTGTGTGGACACACACAATCGGCTGTATACAACCGATTTCAATAAAACCGGCTTCTATAAATTCGAACTAATTTCGTAGTGTAGACATACCCTTAGTATCATCCTTCTCCACTGCATACAAGGATTTTCCCACAAAATAGAATGCTAACATCAAAATTATAGTGTACAGATTCCCCCTCTTAGCATATACAACCACACTGACAAATACATAGAGGTTGTCATCAGGGAGGATTTCATAGGTGGGGAGGGAGATGGTTAAAGCCCTACAAAACCTAGGCCAGTCCTGGCAACAAACTGGCTTCAATAAGAGCTGTTATTTTAATGCATAGTGATTTTGCTTTTCATTTTTCTTGTATCTCTGCTATAATTATGTGTATTTGGAGAACTGAGTTTGAAAAGGGGATAAAATTACACAGAAATCATAAAACATCACAAAGCCCCTCTGAGCTCAACGACGTTCACTTCAGTATTAAGAGTAATGAGGCTGTGGGAGACAGCAGTACAAACATTAATTGTCAACAGCCTAATGATTTAAACCTCCTCCTCCCCCTAAGGGTATTCCATCTTGTCCCAGCTGAAAGGACAAGCTTAGCCCATTGTGACATTAAGCAGCTGATGAATGATCTTGTCACGCTGGTGATTCAGGGATTGATCGTGTCCAATTAATTCCTGGGAGAAATCAATTGTTCCTACCTAGATCATTTACACTGATAAGAAACTGTTAATGAATCCACTGCCTATATATAAATAGTACTGTGTCCTAGTAGTTCAAGAAGGTTCACCAGTTAGGAGAACAGAACAAACAAAATTGCCTCGTATTCTGAAGAACTCTTTGTAAGCTCGAAAGCTTGTCTCTCTCCCCAACAGAAACTGCTCCAATAAAATATATTATCTCACCCACCTTGTCTCTTTTATATTATTTCTGGCATTTAGCAGCCAGAACTAGAATATTGCTCTCTGCATTTCCTGATAGTTATATCATACAACGATTAGTTCTTTAAGATTTCTTCTTGGATTATTGATGTATTCCTAGTGGAAGTTGTAGTGTCTTACTGTTCCTGTTGAACACTGCAGAAGTCATAATGCCATTTGTTTTAATTGCTACCTTTATAATTAAAGAGCAATGTTATGACTTTTGTTCAGAAATGCTAGATGACATAATAAGATCTCCTCTTCAGATTGTTATAAAATATAATAACGTGAGAGGAATGAAGATGTGAATGTGTAGGTTAGGAAGGCTTGTGTTATTTGATTTTGGGAAACAATCCCAAAGGAAGCATGCAAACTGAAACTCTTTGGATTGGGATTTAAAACTCATCATGATTTCCACAAACAATGCTTTATCAAATGCTGAAATTAGCCTCTTTGCAAGTTACAGAATATGAATGTTACATTACTGAGCAGTCATTTTGGAGTTTCACTAAAGTGGGAAAGGCAATAGGAGGGCACAGCTGAGAACTAAATTCAGAATCTGACTGTTATATTCTCTATGTAATGTATATCAGAAACATTTCTGCTAAAATGTTCTAGGTTAGGGATTATAATAAATTGATTACATAATACTACAGGAATTTATCATGCAACAGAAGAGTAATTTAAGAGCTGAATACTTAATATTAATAAAACAGGACTGCAGATAGAGACCGTTTGGATAACAATTTCTGTTATTACTTGGAAGAATCCTCTGCCAAATTCAGGGTCTGATAAAACCAGCATGAAAAGGGGTAGAGTCTCTGTGAGGTTTCCTCATGGAGATTTATCATTGATTGGTCTAGCAGAGGAGTGTAGTTTGCTCCTCTCTCTGAAGTACCAGGCTCTGGAGATGGCTTTGCTGATACTTTGAGAGCAGGATGATCTGAACAGAGACTCTTGACCTCCACAGCGGCTGTCTCTCCCATCCACCCATCCTTCCACAGTGCATTTCAACTGGCCAGCAAGGGCACTTCCTTTATGCGGGGAGGGGAGGATCCCAACCACAACATGATAGGAGTAGAAAGATTGTACACTCTGGAGCTATGCTATCTTTTCTGCTCCTCAGCTCCATTGAGTACAGGGTGTAAAATGTGCATCTCACTGCTCCATGCCCTCCTCCCTCTCCATTCTCACACATGGATCCAGACACAGAGTGCCCACCACAGGGTCATAGAAGGGTGACACACAGCTGTGAGAGTGGTTAGGTCCCCATTCCATGTGTAGGTAGTGCAAGCTGCCCATAGAAGATACAGTTAACACATGGGTGTGAGGGGGGCACAAGGGCTACAGTTATTAATAGAGACAAGAAAAGATAGTTTGTCTGGTTGCAGTGTATCTGCCATGTATCCTGCATACCAATTTCCAGTGCCCCCAGAAGCCAGAAAGAGCAATTGCAAGGAAAGCTCTGCTCAGCCCCTGCATTCCTAGAATAAAGCATGCTCAATCACTGTGTAGAACTGGCACATTAGTAGTATGGTGGGTACATAAGAGCTATGAAAGGATGGAGCATGCCCATTGCAAACGGAATCTTTGGAGAATGTAATTGCCAAACTCTAACAAGTCTCTACCAAACATATGCAAACTCAGATTTTTTCAAAGGCATATTAATTGGCCAGATTCTGCTAAATTTTCCCAGAGACAGCAAAAGGCCACACCGACATCAGGGCAACACCCCGGCCAAATTTAAAATTGTTGCTTCAAAGCATGGGGTGCTAGAGCTTGTCACTGAAAGGGGGGTTGTAAGATTTGTATTGATTGATATAATTGTGTACTCATATAGTACAGGTTTGACTGTCATTGAAGAAATTTATAAATTAAATATTTGCGCACAAAAAAATATTTAAAAATATTCATTAAACTTTCCTGAAAGCTTTACTTATGTAAAGGTTCTAATGCTTAACTTGCATCCTTTAGAGAACCAGGTTCACATATCCATTCACAATTGGGAACTCTCTGCTTATTCATTTCTATAGATAAATGTTGTGCTTCATCTAATGTTAATTCAGTCTCTGAACTTGTAAAATGTATTGTTATTGTAAATTAAATTGTGTGCTTGTTCTGTTATCTGTGTTTTCTCATAAAACTTTGATTGTTAGGATCATTATGAAACCACAGCAACTTCACCTCAGAAATAATGAAAATATTTGTAATTTAACATCCAATCACATCCTGTTCTCTCATTGGTGGAAAATTAATTGGTAATAGGCAACAAAAAGAGTTTTTTTCCCCTTATCAGCAAGTTTTTTAAAATCATAGCTATAGACTTTTGTGGGTTTATTAGTACAGTTTATTAGCAAAGATAGTACATTATTTCCTAAATTGTTAAGCAGAGAAAACAAAAGAACTTAATTGGTATATGTTTTCCCAGGTAAACAGGCATATAAATGAGATAAATTATGTAGTTCATTTACAGCTCATAATCTTGATTTCCTGGGGGTAAAAATGCATTTAAAAAGAAACATTGTAAAAAGTGATGAAAGATTAACAGTCTGTTACCTCTATCGTATTTCCTATATCAGCTGAAATTGCTTAGATCAAGGATTCTCTATCATGAGGCCCTGAGCAGGGATGCAAACAGGTTTCATCACACCTTTTTCTCCCTTGTCTGCACTTTCATTGAAAAAAATCATATTTCTAGCCCTTATGACTGCAAACATTACACCTGATATACATTTTTCAGGTGAACCAATGCAATGATGCCTGCTTTGAACTGCCCCATTCATTTCAATCAAGGTCATGCAGAAGCTACCATTTTGCAGCCATGAAATTTTACATTTTTCCAGTATGCTATGGCATGGAGCATTTTTTGAATAGAATTTGCCATTTTGCTGCAGCCAGGCGTCTGACATTGTGTATGCTATCTCCCTGCCCTCCTGGGACTTGTCTATAGCTCCTCTTGCTCTACAGTTTTCCTCACAAGGAGCAATTAGATTACAGTGCACGCTACCTCCACTGTTGCATGGAGAAAAGCAACAGGATGGTAGTACCCACTGTTCTTTTCTTACAATTTTTATTTCTTGAATGAATCCTTAGTTTTCTCTCTGGCAGTCTCAAACTAAAGCATGCATTAGAATGCTTGCCAGCTACTGCAGTACTGCAAAGATGTTGTTGCAGTATCTGGCAAAATATTATAGGCATGCAGACAGCCATTAGAGGCAATGAGCACTAAACCATTTGGAAAGCAAGTAACCATCTTTATGAAAGAAATCCTTTGAATTCTTCAGATTGTTTTATTATCTGGCAATACTGTAAACATGAAAACACTCCACACATCAGATTTAGTATCTTTGTGTAGCTCCATGAATAGCAAAAGCTGCCAAGCCTCATGATTGGAGAAATATTGATTGCACCACGTGCCTTAGATATTGTTAGTCCTACGTGTGATGTTATTGACCTGAACTGTGACCATATAGATCATTGTTGCAACCAGGGTCCTGTGGTTGCAACAGGTCTTGTACAGAAGAAGTCAAGTGGGGTATCAATGGAAAGGGTGTAGGTTGCTGGTTATGATTATGATGTGTGTATCATTTTTGTATTTGAAGTTATGAATATTGGATACGTACTTGTATCTCAATGTGCTTGATTCGAAGTAGCCTCGGTGAAGCATTGGGTCAGCTTCTTGAGAACGGGCATTTACTGAGATTAGTCCTTTCATGAAACACTTAATTGACAATGGACTTTGGGAGATACCAATCCACATCTGAGCTTTCCTGGGAATGTTCAAACTAACATGTAAACAATGGCATTGGACTGCAAAAAGCTGAATCATTCATGGACATATGATTTGACCAGGTGGCTACAAACTCCATCTTGGTGCTGTGATTTTGCACAGGAGAACAAAGGGGTTTCCGCCCACAGGGGAAAGAATATAAAAGGCCCTGAAAACCCCTCCATTTTGTCTTCAGCTGGCTTAAGAGATGGCTTCTCCACCCCAAAGAGATGCCTGAAAGAAACTGGAACAAAGGACAGTAACTACAGGGGTGTGAGTGACTGCTGGACCCAACCGAGGAAGGAGTCCAGTCTGTGAAAGAAGCTTCTTGGAATCTCTCTGGTGATGAGATTTCAGATGTATTGAGTTTCTTACTGTATTAGGCTTAGTCTTGTGTGTTTTTGTTTTATTTTGCTTGGTAACGTACTTTGTTCTGTCTATTACTACTTGGAACCACTTCAATCCTACTTTTTATATTTAATAAAATCATGTTTGCTTATTATTGAACCCACAGTTAGTGACTAATACCTAGGGGAGCAAACAGCTGTACATATCTCTCTATCAGTGTTATAGAGGGTGGACAATTTATAAGTTTACCCTGTATAAGCTTTATACAGAGTAAAACAGATTTATTTGGGGTTTGGATCCCATTGGGAACTGGGTATCTGGGTGCTGGAGACAGGAATACCTGCTAAGTGGTTTTCAGTTAAAGCCTGCAGCTTTGGGGGATGTGGCTCAGAGCAGGATCTGTGTTTGCAGCAGGCTAGCACGTCTGGCTCAACAAGGCAGGGTTTTGAAGTTGCAAGCTGGCAGGGAAAACGTGCTGAGCCTATCAGGTGACAGTCCCAAGAGGGTCTCTGACCCAACCTATACATTACCAAGCAAAATAAAACAAAAACATGCAAGACTAAGTCTAATACATTAAGAAACTGATTACAGATGAAATCTCTGAAAACAGATGTTCCAATAAGTTTCTTTGAGACACAAGTCCATAGCCAATCTTCATAACTTCAAATACGAAAGTGATACACACATACAGACAGCATAATCATAACCAGCAAATTACAACCTTTCCATAGACACCCCACTTGACCGCCTCTGTACAAAACCTGGTGCAACCACAGGATCCTGCTTGCAACCATGATCTATACGATCACAGTTCATGTCAATAACGTCACACTATGATAGGATCTTCCGCTACCAGAGTCAAAGCAACTCTCTTTCTCCATTGATAGGTAGTTGGAGAATTCATGACCTGGGTGCAAATATTTGGAAAGAGCGGTTTAGAAAAGTTCAGAAAAGCCAATATTTCTTTAGTACAGCTGAATGAAGCTACAGATTATCTTCTGCACAACTTTTACCATTTGATCAGTATGGATCTTTCCCACTCCTATATGTTTTGAATTCTGTTTTGCAGTTCACTAAGAGCATGTGCAACAAGGGAACAAAATTCTTTGTAGTATCTTAGTATTCCAACTATCAGATCTTGTAGGTCGGTTGGATTGACATTACTGTATTGGTATTTGCGCTGAGGGTGCCTAATCTGAGAAAGGGAAAAACAGCAACTTTATGACAAGAATCAAGAGTCAACTGCATCCCAAACCATTTGGACATATTGTTTAAATTCACCAGGAAGTTCTAGTGGCAAAGAAGATTGCAGTTGACCTTAAAATGGTACTTATTGAGGCCGTAAAAGTTGTGAATTTTAATAAAGGTAAGTCCACCAAAGCATGCATCTTCACTATTTTATATGAAGAAAAAGGCACTCAACATTGACAGTTTCTCTTCCACTTGCACATGGTAATATTTTGAATCACTTGTTTGAACCAGAGAAATCCTTGTGTTCTCTGAACTCAATGAGGATTAGCTATTGCTTCATAGGTCACCAACAAGCATTAGCTTACTCAGAATGCTTCTCTGTAGAGGCAGGATCTAGTCTCAAGCTGGAAGTCATGAACAGATGTCAGTGCATTGTGACCATCCTAACCCTACTCTCCCATATTGCTAAATGGAAGGTAGGTCTGACTAAAGACATCAGTGGCCACAAGTTAGTCCTGTTCTAGAAAAAGGAATCTGGTTATAGTTGATGACCCCAGCCTGGCTCCAATATACTTCAGTTATGCATAGGAGTGTTACTGCTAGTGGTCTGAATTGAGGCCTACTCAGATGGAGGCCTGGAAACTATGTAGTCTTCCCTGCATAACTACATGCCAGCCAGATCCTAGAAACAATACACAAGTGTAACAGGACAGAGGATGTGTCTGAAGTGATTAGATTAAAAAGAAAACTTGCTCTAACACTTCTGAGTTATTGATAGGATAGTATAGATTTAGGAAGACACCACTGCATTAGTTTACAGTTTGCTTATGCTTGGAATCTTTTTATACTATCATAGGGCTAGAAAAAAAATTAAGTGAAAGCTTCAATTCTGGAGCATAATTTTGTGGCAAGGAATGGACTTAATAGTAAATTCCATAGCTGCAAAATACAGCAAGGCCTGGATACAGTTTAAACTCATGTTCTCTATACTTTTTAGCCTTTAAGGACTACTTACTTCTTTCTGCATCACAGGAGTTATCAGAGTGGCTCAAACATGAGGTCCATCTAGGTCAGTATTCTGTTCTCTGACAGTGAACAGCATCACATTTTTCAGAAGGGGCAAGAACCCTGCAATAGACAAATGGGGGATAATCCTAATCCCTATTAACTAGAGATTGTTTTAAACAAGGAAAAATAAAGGTTTACTATCCCTCTCAACATCAGCTAACTTTAGCTACAATTCTGAATATTCTTTTCATCCAAGTGAAAATCTTTTTAAATCTAGCTAATTCTTGTCCTCGATGACATCCTGTGGCAATGAGTCCCTCAGACAAATTATGCCCTGTGTGAAGTTATTTCCATGTAACTGTTTTGAATTTGACACCTTTTAATTTGTTTAGCATCCCATATTGTCTTGTCAGACTGGGAGAACAAAAGCTCCCTGCTTGCCTTCCCTTATATTAATTTTTGTTTCCACCAGTAAACAATCCCCATTTCCTGGTATGAAAGTTATTTTTCATGCTCGTCATTTGTGCTGACTTTCTCTGGATCCTCTCTAGTTTTGTAATATCCTGTTTGAAATGGAGTGACCACTACCACACACACTATTTCACAAGAGGCTGCAGTCCTGATTTATGTAGTGGTATATTTTCTGTATTCTCTATCCCATTCCTTATGCATCTTAACATCTTGCTTGCGTTTTTGACAACAGCTGCACATTAAGCAGAGATCTTCACTGATCCATCTATTCCCTTTCCTGAGTTGATAGTTAATTTAGAAACATGTAAAATGGAACAAAGAGCAACACATCAAGAACAAGGCAAATGCACCTTGATTCCACACTTGACACTGCAGAAACTCCTTTGTGGATGTTCCAAACAAACAGCTGCTGCAGGAGGACAGCATCTTTGTCCATTTCTCACATCTTTATTTGCCTCTCCGACCCAAAAAAAAAAAAAGGGGGGGGGCAGGGATTCCAAGGGCAAATTAATGATCAATGATGTCAATGCTAAAGACCTGATCCAATCCCTAGTCAATAACAGAACTCCCTATTGACTTCAGTAAAGGACTAAATGTTTTATTCTATGACCCACCGAATAGTCATCAGCCCCCACTGAGGGTACAGTGGAGTGTCAGCAATCCAAAAAGTACAAGTAAAGAGGGATAAATTTGATCTGTTCACAGATAGGCCAGACTACAGACATTTCAGGATACAGAATAGTTGTCTAAAATTGTGAGAGTGGGAGCACCTCCTTTTCATCCCTCTGAGAAGGAAACAATCAGGCAGAATCTAGAAGTCCAAACAGAGTTTCCACTATTCATCAGGGTGACTAACTTAGGTTACCCCAGTATTGTTTTTCCCCCCTTCTAATTTTCAGTATTTGTTTAATTCCTACAATAATATAAGCACCCTCTAGTGGCCAAGGTGTGCAGAAATCAAAATTAGTTTAGCCTAGTCAGTGGCAAAACTATTCCACTTTCAAAGATGGAGTTTGTTTTCCCCTCCAGCCAACCCCCCAGCCCCACAGTGCTCCCTACAGCTAGTTCAGCAGTATCCCCATTTTACAGATGGAGAAAGCCAAGTGAGGAATTAACTAACCAAGGTCAAACAGCAATTATAACTCAGGAGTTGCCTATTCTGACCACACCTATGTCACAGACTTGGAAGGCAATAGGAGCTATAATTTTTAGTCAAATTATAACTTCAGTCGATAGGTAGCAGAAATAAGAATAAATGTCCAGAACATGGACATGCTTTATTATCCAAATATATTGTGCATTTAACATGATAAACAGCTTTTTAAAAGCAACAAAGTGTAATATACACTGTATTAACCATTACAACGTGGCCCATTTTCCCACACTGCTATGCACGTGATTCTCAAGATGTTTATATGACCTTCAGCATCAAGAAAATGCTACTTTCATCAAGTTTATATGCTACATGTTAATTTTCTAAAGTTTTTGTGACTACACAGAGGCAGTTTGTTCAAATGTTAACACATTGTATATGTCTATCAAAAGAATGGCACTTCATGCAACATAAAACTGACAGTGCTAAAAGCATCAGTGTACATTTTCCATCTCTTTGTTGTACTGCTGTGCATTTTCCATCAGGGCAGTTCATACGACTTCTTACTCCTTGTGAATGGCAAAACAAAAACCCCCACACAAAAGGCTGATCAGACCCAGTTCAGCTGAATATAAACTAGATCAAAAGGAAAGTTCAGTCAAACATGATAAAAAGAAGAGTTAGGACAATATTAGCTACTTAAAAAGTAAATTTCAAACAGATACTGACCTAGTATACACAATTTTAGTTAAAATTCCCATTGTTGCGGTCATTGGTGGATTTTCACCGGTGATGACCCTTATGTAAGGTGCCAATGGCCTCTTATTTCTTTCAGCTAGATGAATCTTAGGTGTTTGTGTTTACCATTGTTAAAACTAATATTTTAAACGTGTTTTAAGATGACAGATTCTTTAATATGTAATTGGAAGTTATGACTCCTCTTGGGGTTGGAAGGCAAAGGAAAAATATAATCTCACAGGTAGTGCACTCAGTGCCATATAACATAGGAAAATAATTTTTAGAGTATACAACTGCCATTGTTTAAAAACAGAACAACATTACATCATGTACAGCAATATCTAGATCAGTGATAATCAGACCTCAATGGTTCAGAAACCAAATAAGCAATCAACATTACCCAAAAGAAGCACAGTAGTGTGAATTCATGGTTGAATTTACTATACATTTCTCACAACAAAGTGACTGACCAAGTATTATTTTATCAACTACAATTAATAACATAGTAAAGCATCCTGATTGGTTAACAATTAAATCATACAGTTTTAATATGATAGAATCACAGAACTGGAAGGGACCTCGAGAGGTCATCTAGTCCAGTTCCCTGCACTCAAGGCAGGATTAAGTATTATCTAGTACATCCCTGACAGGTGTTTAAGAACAGGTTGGACAAAGATCTCCAAATGATGGAGATTCCACCACCTCCCTAGGCAATTTATTCCAGTGCTTAACCACTCTGACAGTTAGGAAGTTTTTCCTAATGTCTAACCTAAACCACCCTTGCTGCAATTTAAGTCCATTGCTTCTTGTCTTATCTTCAGAGGTTAAGAACAATTTTTTTCCCTCCTCCTCCTAACAAGCTTTTATGTACTTGGAAAACAGAGGACATAACAGTCTTCTCTTCTCCAGAAGAAACAAACCAATTTTGTCAATCTTCCCTCATAGGTCATGTTTTCTAGACCCTTTAATCATTTTTGTTGCTCTTCTATGGACTTTCTCCAATTTGTCCACATCTTTTCTGAAACGTGGCACCCAGAACTGTACACAATACTCCAGTTGAGGCCCAATCAGCGTGGAGTAGAGAGGAAGAATTACTTCCTGTGTCTTGCTCACAATACTCCTGCTAATACATCCGAGAATGATATTTGCTTTTTTTGCAACAGCGTTAAACTGTTAACTCATATTTAGCTTGTAATCCTCTCTGACCCTCAGGTCCCTTTTCACAATACTCCTTCCTAGACAGTCATTTCCCATTTTAAAGGTGTGCAATTGATTGTTCCTTCTTAAGTGGAGTACTTTGCATTTGTCCTTATTGAATTTCATCCTATTTACTTCAGAACATTTCTCGAATTTGTCCAGATCATTTTGAATTTTAATCCTATCCTCCAAAGCATTTGCAACCCCTCCTAGCTTGGTATCATCCGCAAACTTTATAAGTGTACTCTCTATGCTAGTATCTAAATCATTGATGAAGATATTGAACAGAACCAGACCCAATGCTGCAAAGAGCTGCAGGAGACACATTAAAGAGCCACTTGCGGCTCATGAGCCTCAGTCCGAGTATCACTGATCTAGATGTTGCACATGCTGCACTACTGGTAGCAACAAATTATTCCCATCCAGGGTATGGTTTGAAATTCCAGGATAATTCAGTAAGACTCTGGAAAAGGTAGTAGCTTCAGTATATTTTCCGAGAGAGAGATAAAGTACAAAGTGAAAATTGGATGCCATGGTATTCTTTCCCTGTATAACAGCAAGAAGCGGGTGCCAACAAGGTATGAAAATACAGGATAAAACTTGATTCAACAGGTTGAGAAAGCAGAAGTAGGAGCCTGATATACATATATACTACTTCACTAGTATTCCATGAGTTTAAGGGGAGTGGAACTATAAGATATAGTGCCTTGCATGTTGTCAAGTATCAGGGGGTAGCCGTGTTAGTCTGTATCTACAAAAACAACAAAGAGTCTGGTGGCACCTTAAAGACTAACAGATTTATTTGGGCATAAGCTTTCGTGAGTAAAAACCTCACTTCTACTTTTTACTCACGAAAGCTTATGCCCAAATAAATCTGTTAGTCTTTAAGGTGCCACCAGACTCTTTGTTGTTTTTATAAGATATAAATTATGTTAGCTCTGCTAGATTTTAAGTTAAAACATGAATAGAAAATATTTGCTAATTATAATTCCCCTTGCAAACAGTTTTCGTTTTTATCATACTGTCTGATAAGTAGGATTGTTAAATTATCAAATATGAGGTTAAGAAATAAGATTTCCACAGCAACAGAATATTTGCAACATTTTGTGGCACAGCAAAGGAATGCTAGGGTTCCCGTAATTTACCAAAAGTCTCAATGGTAATTTATTTGACTCATTTATTGTGGATTTATTTGTGCTTTGAAATTTGTGTGTATTCTGCAAAATGTCAGTAAGGTAACAATAGGAACAGGCTTAGATGTTCAGCTTTGATTAAAAACAAACAAACAAACAAAAAAACACACTTCTGTAAGAACCTCATTAAGTGGGTGATATGCAGGGGCCTGAATGTTCTGGCAGCAGAAATTCCTTGCTTTAATGGGCCACATTGGGTTGAAGATAAACTCAGTACTACCAGATAACTCAAGTTTCACTGAGAAGGAGCTTCTGCTCTCTCTCTCATCTACTATCACTACAATAAGGAAAGGTCTTTTAATTAAGGGGTTTATAGTATAGTTTCCTATTTTCATAGGTTTATAATTTGCCCATACAAATTTGCTCTCAGATTAGACTAGACTTGCCAGAATTCTTAAAATTGTTCTACATCAGCATATTCCATTTACATAGTGCTTTTAAACAGACAATCTAAAGCATTTTTCAGATGCTTAATGAAGGTGTCATTTTACTGATACACTCTTAACAGTGCTCACAATAAGCCAGATTATGATTCCCCCCTTTATGGTCCACTGATGAGCAGTCACTCACACTAGTAGTAACATTACCTGGGTAGTCTCATCAATTAACTGCTAACTCACAGATGTAGAGAGGTCATGATTTGGCCCTGTATCATCGCCATACAGCATTTCAATTGCTTTGCAAAACAGATTTACGGTTTATTTTTATGTGCAGTTAGACAGCATCATAGCTCAGAAGTATATTGAGGCTGTAGGTCAAATACCTTCCATGTTCATACCTGTAACATTCCACTTCTTGCTTTGTGTAACAAAGTGTTTTATTTAAAAAACTGAGCAGTTAACCTAGACTTTTCACAGTAAACTGCAGGAGCCAGTTGCTTTTGTGTTAGGATAATGCCCATTTTATAGTTCATGGTCAGTTTCCACATCTAGCCTTCATTTAGCAAATCCTGACCAGTAATTATTTTCCCACATAGAGATTGTGATCAAAGTCACAGTTTAATTAAGACAAGCAGGTCCTTCAGTAATCATCTAGGAGTGAAAGAAGAAGTCTGTTGCTCAACCCATTGAAAGAAGGTATTTCTACTCTCCCATTCTGGTTCCAGTTTGGTGAAAGAAACTTTCACCAAAAAGCTAAGCTACTGAGTATCCATTCATAGTTATAAACAAATAGGATAGGAAAATGAAGTTTCCACTGCAATATAGTAACAAACATGCCACATGGTAATTGATAAAAGATCAAATCAGCAAGGCTTTATGTACGCCTTCTAGACTCTTTCCCACTGGGCATGAAATCTCCTCTGACCTCTGCACTCCTACCCACATTGTGCCTAGGATATTTCCAAGCATGAAGAAAAAAAAAAAAAAAGCAAAAATAAACCACTACTGGAAGACAAGGTGATAGCGAAGAATACATTTAACTTGGAATTATGAGCATCCTAAAAAGGTGAGACAAAAAAGTCCCTTTCCCCTTTTTGTACTCTGCCAGTATGCAACTGCTAGAAACAGACAAATGTCAACACACTGTACCCATGGCAATACACAGTTCAACTTCTAACTTTTCAACACACAGAAAGTTAAGCTAGTTTCTCCATATTTTAAGGTATTTGCACACTTTACTTTTGTAGCAATAGTGCCAGTAGTGGATGGAAGCATTTCCTGTTAGTGATCAGCAGAATTAGGGGTATCCTTAAACCAAATAGCCCAACCATAAGTATTGGAGAATATACTGGCAAAGACATAAGAGGTGGTGGGAAGAAAACAAATTGGAAGAGGAAAGAAGAAGGATTCCTAGTCAACTTGTTCTCAGTGTAAGAGAAATTAAACTGGGAACTACTTGACTAGATGTAAGGATTCTGAGCTCATTTAACAGAGTTTACATGGGTAACTCCTGTGGGGCGAGTCAGTCCAGGTTTATACCAGCACGTGCAAGAGCAGAACCCAATCCCTTAGGTGCTCTTTGCTAACTTACTTAAGTTTTATGGCATGCAATCTGATCACAAAGTTGCCTTTTCACTCCAAACAAGATATAATCCAGTTGGCTTTGATGTTCGTTATGGAGAAAAGAAAGTTACTCCAGTTTCTTGGATTTCAGGCCATTTAATTTCATATGAAACCTATTTAATGTTCTAGTCCTTTCCTCCTCCGGGCTAACGCTGGAGTATCTTTAGAGAGGTGCCTCCATCTCCAGCAACAGGTCAGTCCAGACACTCAGGCCGCAGACTTCGAAGTGTCCATCCTGGATCTTCAGGTTTTTCAGAGAAGCCAGGGCAGCCTCTCGGAGCGGGTCAGGTCCCCTCATGAAGCAGCCGAAGCGCTCCCGCAGCTCTTCCCAGGAGAACTCGTCCTCACTAGGGCAGCGGCTGCTGGCCCACTGGCCGCGCAGGGGATCGTAGCGCAAGCGGCTGCCCCAGCTGGTAAGGAGATGCAAGTAAGGGGTGCCCAGCTGGGGGTATCGGGCAGAAAGGGCAACGAGGAGGGAGCCCGGGAGGAGGCGGCAGAAAGCGGAGAGCCGGTCTGGGTCCCCGAGTAGCCAGGAGAGCACCGCCGCAGCCGGCCTGGGCCCCTCCCTGTGCTCTGCCCAGCTGGCCCCCTGTCTGCCAGCGTTGTCCCCGGTCTGCTCCAGCAGCAGCACCGCCAGCACCTGGTAGACCCTAGGCCTGGGCAGATGCTCCAGGACACTCGCCGGTCCCTGCTCCTCCTCCTCGTCTTCCTGCAGCCGGGACAGCAGCAGCTGGGCCTCGGTCCGCAGCGACGGCTCCAGCTCCTCAGGGCGCGCCGGGGCTGGGCTGGGCGACGGCAGCAGCTGGACGGCGGCCCTGCGCCGGGCCAGGAGGCCGAGGCTGCAGGGCCCCGGGGTAGCCTGGCCGCTGGGCGGCAGCAGCAAGCTCCGCAGGAGGCGGTGGCAGGCGGCGGGCGGCAGCGCCCGGTTGCCCAGCAGCGCTAGGCCCAGCAGCTCCGGGCAGCGCCCCAGGTGTCCGAAGCCTAGCGGCGGCCCCGGCTGCCCTCGGCGGAGTCGCTGCCCCAGGGCGGCCCGGAGCCGGGGCTGGGCGCGGAAGCGGCCGTGCAGGTGCTGGAAGTAGCGGCCCCACTGCAGGGCTCTATCCAGGGTTGGCGGGTCCCAGTCCCGGACCTGCCCCGAGCGGGACACGGCCAGGAGCCCGGGCAGCTGCTCCACCTGCCACAACAGCGTCTCCATAGCGACGGCTCGCCTGGGCCCCCCGCGCTTCCCGCCGCAAGTTTGAGCAGCAGCTCTGCCTTCCGCCCGCGAGGTAGCCCAATCGGAACCCGCTTGAGGTGGGCTCTGCAATCCCATTGGCTGATGGTGATGTCAGTCCCCTATCAATTGACTTCCGCTTCCCGTAGATCACTGGGGGAAGGACTCGGGAGTTAGGTTGGGTCAAAGCTAGGTAGAGCGGCAAGAGTGGTGCAGGGTGGGGTGACGGTTTCGGCCTATCGAGTCTGGGTGCAGCGCTGCTAGGAGCACGCCTCTCGCTAGCCTGCCCGCAGTCACACTCCCGCGTGCAGTATAGATACACATGCCCTTCTCAGGCATCTTCCAACAGCCTCTGCTATTGAGTGACCTGTTCTGGAGTTAGAGGCACAGCTCCCTTTAAGCAGAGTGCAACTGCTGTGAATGCAACACTAAACTAAAATATGAACACACCGCTGAAGTATAAGGGTGCACTGGTGTACAATATAAAAGAATCCCCACAATTACAGCAGGGTTCTAACACTAACTTTTACGTATATACATTTTATTCCCCACAGTCACCAGCGTTTGAACCCACAGTCTTCACATCCACAACTACACAGTGGTTCCAGCTCTAGTGGTTAGCCCTGCAGCATTTGTTTGGTTTGGTTTTTTTAAGTCCCTATTTGCTTTAATCCTGTGATTAAGTGCGGCTCAGCTTTCATTTTTAAAAGTTTCTAGCTCTTACAGTTGTGGAGAAAAATGTTGAAAATGTCATCAGAATGCACTCTAAAGACTCAAAAAAACTAAAATAAGTAATGATCCCCAATTGTTTTTAAATCATGATGAGGTTTACACAGTCATGATTTTGGGCAGGCTGATTCATGATTGAGGGTTATCAATACAAATCAGAGACCTCTCCTTTTCACCTATAGGAATAATAGAGAAATGGCACCCGCACTCGTGCTGTTACCCACTATGTCTCTCCAGGGTTGGTCTGGACCACAATACACACATTGCAAGAGGGTTACACAACTATCTGTGATACTGCAGTGGAATGCCAGGCATCAGGTTGGTTTCTATTCCTGGTTCTGGTACCAGATTGTGGTCTAGTAGTTACAATCAGCATATCCAAATGTAGTAATTCTCCTATTTGGGTCATCTCTGGGGACAGAGCCCTCACCCTCTGTATAAAAGCATAAGCCTTTACTACTTGAGCTGAAGAGCCAGATATATTATCATGCAAGCAGCAGCAGTCATAAATCTCTATATTTTGTCTACCCAATAGAGGATGATCCAGAGTCACTCTATTAGTATGGGTTACACTAGCACTTAATTTGGCATGTTCCTTCTGAAAGGCTGGCAAAGTGGATGAGAGTTGGCTGGAAATTTATCACATGCTCATGAAACCACCTACAGCAGGGGTCAAAATTGTGAGAGTTCACAGCACTGTTTGTCCAGTTCCAAGCCCCCACTCATCTACATGGCATATGCTTACTTCCATGGGTCCTGGTGCTAGGACCAGCTTCCCCTGTTATTTGCATTATTTATCTTTAGCAATTCTTCTTTAGCTCAAACGGCAGGGGCCTATGCTTTTGTAATAGAATCATCAATTTTATCTTCACTGCTGCTATGAAGCTCTGAATTATGGTGTAGAGCACTAGTGTACAACTTCTCAACTTGAGGACCGCATATATTGTTTCAGGAAGGTCAATGCTCTGTGGCAAGTTTCTGTCTTGTTCTCCACCCTTTGTACCACTCAACTGATATAAAGGGAGCACAAACCACCTGGAAGTTCCCAGCAGGCCTGCAGATAGCATAGCAAGCCCTGACTCCTGGAAGCTCCTAGCACAAAGGGGTACGTTAGGAGCAGAAAGGGGAAGCAGCTGGAGGGTACTGCATTTTGATTGTCCCTAGACAGTGTTTGGTCCCTAAGAGACTGTTTGCAGTGGTGCAAATTAGAACATCTCCACAAGCTGCTCTAATATGGACTGAAGCAGAGAATTGGGGAACCATATATGGTTGTTGGTTCTCAGTTTCACCTGTTTTTCCCCTCTCCTAGACTACCTTAAATAGTTCTGTACAAAAGAGGAGCCATCCTTTCCTGAGTACTACTCTAGACTCACTCAGAGCCAGTGAAGCTCCTGTCCTCACTAAGCCCCCCACTGCCAGGGCTATTCTCTCTTCCCTCCTCTGCAGTAAAGAACAGAGAGCAAATGTTCATCACTGCCAGCTCAGAACTATTCTTGGAACTGCTGAGGAAGATAGTTGGGGTTTAGTGCCCCTAACCTCTTCCCCATCCTGATGGGCTGACTTAAAGAAAAATAAAGAAGGTTCTTATTGGTGTGTTTAACAGTGAGGGTACTTAACCACTGGAACAACTTATGAAAGGATGAGGTAGATTACCCATCAGTAGGCATGTTTAAAATCAAGACTGAGGTCTTTCTAAAAGATTATGGGTTCAATGGGGGTATTCCTGGGTGAAGTTTTATGGCCTGTGTTAGCCATGGGATCAAACTAGATAGAATGAGTCCTTCAATCCTTTAAAAAATAATAATAAAATAAATAAAACACCACACACACCCACTGAAAGCACTTGAGTTTAAACGTCTTAGAATAGATTTTCAGTTCAGAATTAACTGCATATTCTCTCCTCAGGGCCACAGGTCCCTAGATTTCCACAATACTATTGTAATGTATTTGTTGCTGAGTGGACTCAATGTTGGCATATACCCTTATGGCTGGACATGGCCTAGCAGACTCTTTTCAGCAAGCACCCTGCCAACAGCTGCTCTAGCTCTCTAAGGATCTACCTCTTCTCATGACTCACCCTCCAGCCAGCTCACATTTGGTCTTACTCCTTCTAAGGTAAACTAAGGAGCCACTAAACTAAACTCAGACATAACTCTTTGCTCCTACCCAGGCTCTGCAGCATTTTTCTCCCACTGTTGTGCAGAGCAACACCTCCTAGAACTTTCTCCCTGGAGGAGAAGCTTTGCACTCAGTATTCCTTCTCCCCCTTCTCATAGTGTTTCCATATCTTTTCCAGTGATCCAGTAGGGGGATACAGGCATGCTCACCCACTGTCCTATCCATCTGGGGTGCCATTCAGGGACCCTGTGGTAAGCAGCTAAGGTCTGCTCCTTCAGAGGCCTCACTATCACCCTAGACTTCTTCCTACCTTGGCCTTCCTTAGTTAGTCTCTTCCTAGGCCTTTTTTCCATTCTCTAGGATTCAAAGAAGGATTACTCCTTCCAGCCCTGTTTATATTTGTGCTTCTTCCCTTTATGTTCACCCCCCAGATCATCCCTCAGCTAGGCTTCATCTTCAGATGGGCCTGGCTCCCCTTCAGGTGCAACCAGCTACACTAATTGTCCCCTCTCTCCAATTAACTATTTCATTACCGGTGTGTGGTACACACCCATCACAATTGCTATTAACATTAATAATAGTTTATGTTTACATATCATCTTTTATTCCAAAAGATTCAAAAGCATATTATACTTGATTTATTGCTGAAATGCAGCATTTCACAGGTGGAATGTGTCAACCATTCAATAGTACACAGCAACAAATGCAACACAATAGTTTAAGATATGATGCGGGGAATACTGCATTCAGTTGAAACTACAGGTGGAAGTTTAGACAGTCAGAAAACAGTTATGTGAATTGGAATTTGGTCAGGATGTCACTACAAAAGTTTTTTTTTCTCCTGCTCTCCTTAATCGATTAGTCTCATTAGAGTTGATATGGCAACCTCCATTTTTTCATGTTCTCTGTATCTGCCTATCTGTATCTCTTCCTACTGTATTTTCCACTGCATGCATTGATGAAGTGGGATTTAGCCGGCAAAAGCTTATGCTCAAATAAATTTGTTAGTCTCTAAGGTGCCACAAGTACACCTCGTTCTTTTTACTGATACAGATTAACATGGCTACCACTCTGAAACCTGTATTAACACGATCTCTCTTGCAATAGGTGTTATGGTCTCTAAAGTGAGCAATTTAATTGAATTCTAAGCCCATGTATATTTTAATGAAGGATTTATTTTGGAGATTTGTATGCACCACAGTAGAAATAAATGAGAAATTTCCCTTCAGGAATTTCTCATAGGAAATCTCTGAGGGTTTCTGATCTTAGTCTTATTGGATGAAATGTACATGTTTATATAACATAAATGTGCCTGTAAATTTCACTTGAAAGAAATCAAATAATCACATTTGCAGCACCAGGAACTTAACAAAAACAGGCTGTGAACATATGACTGCACTGGACAAAGCCCTAAGAAATCTGGAACATTCCTGCATGTAAAGGGAAATGGATGGGATTTCTAACAGGCCTCTGTAGAGCTGATTGAAAAATGGAATTTCCAGCCTATGCAAAATTCTGGTATTTTAACATTTGATTTTGTCCCAAATTGGGATCAAAAGTCAAAATACTGACATTTTTAATTGAAATGAAACATTTGGACATTCCTGAAATGAAATATTTTGTTTCAGTTTGTTGATCCAAAACTAAACTTTTTTTTCCTGTCGGGTTTTTCATGTCCTGTTTTTTAATTCTGTGTCTGCCTGAGGTGTCATGGTGTTTCATGAGATTCCAATTGCTAATTCCACCACAGGAAAGACTCCCATGCTGCAACATGGTGGATCAAACTCAGGGACAGATCATGGTGCATTATGGGAGATGTAGTCTGTTTGGATTTCACTAATATCAGGTGAGCACCAAGAAGAGCCCCCCAAACAATCAGTAGATGTTTAGCCATTCCACATGCTCTCCTCTGATGTTGTAAAATGAACTTGGAATCTGAATTATCAAAGCTAAGGCAATTGTACTCCAAGAGATACCTGTGCAGGCTTCTTAGGCAGAGTTAGATGAAATGACAATACTTATACATTGCCATGTTAATTTCATGAGAGGATGCTGACAAAGAGGTGCCTTAGCTTGTTTGTTAGTATCCATGTATGGGTATTAATTTACAACAGGTCAGTTTGATAAAATTTGTCTTGACATCATGGGAAATCTATGGAGTTGGGGCTCATGTTGGTTTTCTAATAAAAATGGGTGCCCCCAAGCCAACTCTTTTTCCTGGTTACCATATCTCCTCAGAACCTCTAAAAGAACCTCACAACACAAACCCTAAAGCCACTAAAACTTTCTTGCACACCTGCAGTGATAAGCACCTGTAACCTGAACCTCCTCCCAACTTCCAAACCCTTCTTTTGCACTAGTAGCAAGTGCAGCTGACTTGCCCCATCTCTCTAACCAAAACTCCTGCACTTTCCCTTACTATTAACCTTGAATCTCAACATGCCAACCTGCACCTCACACAAGTCCCTCCCAACCTGAACTATTGATTCCAGACGCCAAATTCCCCCCCCCCCCCCCCGATTTGTAATAAGCTATTGTTATTTATTTGTGTTGCAGGAGCACCTAGAAGTCCCAAGGATGCCCCCATCCTTTATGCTAGGCACTGTACATACATACTGAATGAAAAGACAGAACCTGATCCAAAGAGCTTGCAATCCAAGACTGAAGATAACAAATACAACAGATGAGAAGGGCACAAGGTAACACTGAGACAAGTTATGATTTGCGTAATAAGCAGTGACCCCAGCATGACAGCTATCTATCTATCCCTTTTCCACACTCTCCACTCAGAAAACTACCTTAATCTCCCATCCTCTGGTGCTAATATTATAAAAGGCATCCAGGTTTATCATTTTAGTATCTAGTTGCCCTAGCAGTATCTTTTGAGGCCTTGCACTATAAGTTTGAAGCCTATTGATCAGCCTGATATGTTGGTGTGATCCAATAATTAAATGCAGTGGAGCAGATGGAGAATTTTCTTTGGGTCAAGAAGAGCATAAGCTGCTTCCTGTCAAACTGGCTGTCTTTTTTCCATGTATACATTTTTTTTCCCCGGAGGACTTTTTAAGAGTTGGAAGCCTCCTTTCTACAGTCTGGCAGCTTCAATAATTGTCAGCATTGTGGATATTGTTACGTTTCATGTTGGGTAAAACATATAGGCTCAATACTTTGTTTAGGGAGAACAGGGAGCCACAAAAACATCCAAAAGAAAATCATCCAGATATAATACATGAGGTCTCTTTTTTTTTTTTGAGGGGAAAAGTGTGATAGTAGCATTTGTAAGAAAACCAAAGAACTTATTATCTCAATGCCCAGCCTTAAAAATACCTTTCACTATAATACCCTTATCCCCACTGCCTAGATTTACAACAAAGGATCAGATTCTCAGATGGTGTAAATCAGCATAATTTCATCGACTTAATTGGAGCTATATCTGTTTTCACCACTTGGGAATATGGTTTCAAATCTGTTTTCTTTAAAGAAAAAAGTAGTATCATCTGGTTTAATATATCATCTGTTTGTGATATTTTGATCCATTGGTTGTATCTACAAGATTCTTTAAGAATGTATGTGTCTATAAGTTGTTTTTCCTGTTTCTTTTTGTTTTATTTCACGTGTGTGTATATATATATATATATATAAATACATCAGATCTAATATATATATATTAGATCTGATGTATTTGCCCATTTTTAGGGCCTAATTAAAGAGAGAGAGAGGTGTCAGAGAGCCAGGCACATTTGGGGTACTCTACTGCATGTCTATGTGTACATTTGTTGTAAATGCCTGCCCACAAGTGGTTGTTTTAGTTCTTATGTTAAATATTCATGCAAAAGCAGGCAGGATGGAGAACAGGCAAGACAGACATCCAGGCTTTTTATTTTTTTAAATAAAGATCCTTAATGTATTTTTGAAGTCAGATTTTAAACAGGAACGATCATCTGTGAGAGTGTTCAGCAGCCATAGTGTTAAACAGTATTAAGGAGAAAAGTTTCTCCTCTATAGTGGCTTTTGATAGATAGGATGTAGGGCCCTCCAGAGAGTAGTTGGATGAGAAGATGCTGTTGATTAAAGAACCAGAGGAGTAACAAGCCAACCAAACCCAGTTTTCAGTGACCCATACCAGCATGGTTTCACAACTCCTATATTTTGCTTAAGTTACTGTTAATGCTTTGTCTGAACCTGAGAATTCAAGCAAAAGATTCATATGAAACCTTGTGAAACTCATGAATTTCATCCCTTTTGTTATGAAGCCAATAAAACTCCTCAGGCAAGACTGGTCAGTTTGCAGCAAAACTGATCAAATTTGCCAGAGATCTGTAATCTGTTGTTCAACTCTGTTTCCTCTCAGTAGTCACATTTACTGTAAAGTGAGCATAATTTTTCCTCTAAAAATAAAAAAGAGGTATACTCTACTTGCCCACATACATAGCACTACAAAATGGGAAAGGCTGCAAAAGATTTGCATTTCTAAACACAAGATATTTGGGGGACACAGTGTCATGTCATCTGTTACTGTTTGATCAAAAGTTCCAAAAACTTCTGGGCACTTGGCAAATTACTAAATTGCCAATAGTGTGTGGTCATCCTTCCTAGTGATTAGTGGACAATTATTTATAGACCTCTGACATGTCTCAACCAATTAGATTTTGGCTATGAAGAGATTAAAACATCCCTCTGCCAGTCATCAAAAATGAATTGTTTACTGTTGTATTAAAGACAGACAAAACCAAACATCAGATTGGAACATCCTTGATATTTAGAGACATCTGCTTCTATGATCTAACTTCCTGGTCAGCCCCCTTTCTGAATAGTGGGCCAAACTAAAACTCTGATATTTTGGGACATTTAGATAAGTATCCAAGCTTTGTTGCTTGGGTTCTTCTGTAGTTCTGATGTTATCAATGATGTTTGTAATATCACAGTTGTGTCATAGAGCTCAATTTATCCATGTTGGAGATGCAGTCAGTGCATCTGAGGGGTTTTGGGTAAAGGTGGCTTTACACCACCTCTTTTGTTCTCCTGAGCCTGGGGATGGTCAGTTTGGCTCCTGCTGCAACTTGTAGCTGCCTTAGGTTGCTGTAAGTCATACCAGCTTGTAAACAACTCCTGAAGAACAGTTACACCAGACAGAGGTAGCTGGTGTACAGCATGCAGTGGCCATGCATGCCTCTGGCAAGCCTCCTGTTCCAAGTGATGATTCCCTCATGCCAGGAAAATCCTCAGTTGCTTATTTAGGGTAGCATTGCAACAAGGTCTGGCATATGGTTTGCGTGAGAAAACTCCAGATAACTTTTACAGCATTTTAGGCCACATTTATTCTGGGTGCCCAAACTGATACACGTTAAAGAGACCCTGGTTTTCAGAGGGTGAATGATCAGCACTTTCTGAAAACAAGTGTTCCGATAAGGTATTTCAAGTCAGACACCAAATTGAGCCATGCAAAATCACTAGTCACTCTTGAAAATATTGATTTTAAATGGTAGGGCTATGGTATGTAAATGCAGTCAAGTGTGCCAGGTCTGAGTTAACTCCAGCATCTCACAGCTTTACTTTTGAACAATGAATTGTTCTGAGTAGTCTTAAAATGAAATTGTACAGTTAAGAAAAATACCTCTAAAAGTTTTCTCCAACTGGTAGTTTTCATGTGATTCAGTGACAAACAAAACTTTATCATTCACAAGGGTATAGGAAAGTTTTAAAAAAACATATTTTTCATGTTGGAGCCCATTATATTTTTAATGTATATAAAATTCAATGCAGGATAACCATGAATAAATCTATTTCTATATCTGTCTGGATTCTAATAACACAAGAAACACTCAAGTTTCAATCTCATGGTTGCCCTGATATTTCAGAACTTCTCATTGTCTGGATGGGTTAATATCTCAGTTACCTATTTAGTATATATGCATGTGCACGATGTATACACACATAGACACATGAATACACACACACTGGATAGAGATTTATTTTTTGTGCAATAAGTTTCTCAGTGTCTGTTGTTTCCATTTTCATGTCTCCAAAGCTTTTATGTGAATTCTTCCAGCACGTTTCTCATTATTCTCTCAACCTTTCCTCTGCTGGATGGCTGGGGTTTCCAGACATATAACCTGAAATGTCCTGGGAGAATTTACATAAAAACAATAAAGCCAAGGAAATGGAAACCACAGGATATATACATTTTTTCAATCTTTGCTAAGAAGATCATTGGTTCATATTTACAAAGGAATTCAATTTTCCATTGTGAAGCAAATGTGGGGGGAAAGGGATGGCAGAAATCATTAGGGCTGGCATTTGTCTCATTACTTAAGTGAGTATTCTGATTGTGAGGGTTGTATGCTAATCTCATTAATGATTAAAGGGTTTCACATGCATTATTCGCAGCACATTAAGAAGAATGTACTGTGAAAAATCATATAAATGGTTGTCTCAAGCAATATTAATGCATAGCTTGGAAGGTAGGGTTGGTCTGTCTCCCCTCCCCCACCTTTAAGGAAAGTTTAAGGTTTTTTTTTTATCATTTGCTAAATATAGTAGAGTGGTGTTTTTCTACTCTCTACATTGAGCATCTTCTAAAGCTAAATAGATTAAAAACTGATACAATCGTGCAGGGGGTAAGTAATGTGATATAGAGACTCTAGGTTTCCAGTTTGAGTTGAGCAGAGATTGGTAATAACCAAAAGTTGTTACTGTCCTATTGTTGTGTCCTCATGCTTATAACATTATTCTGGTGGACTCTGTCTGATACTCAAGGGACAGGTGTTCAGATCACAGAAACCACCACCATACTGGCACTTCCCAGATTGGGGAAGTTTTGTTTCTCTTTTTGTGTATATTACTTGATTTGATTTTTGTTGATAAAGATTCTCTCTGGCTGAAAGACCTGACTGTCTCTGGGGACGTTTTGTTTCTACTCAAGCTTACAGGCCCCTTTCCACTTAGAGTTTTTACAAAGTTTTGGTTTGGGGAGGGGTTTAGTAGATAGATTCAGGCCCTATCAGAAAACTCTAATGCTCAAATTACATGGAGTGGGTTGATTCTAGACAAATTTTCCTGCTAATATGCAAGACAGGGGTGTCTTCTTTCTCACCTACTTGTTTGATTGGCTATTGAGGTACTATCTCAGATAATTTGAATTAACCAAGCTACTAAGGGTATGTCTACTCTGAAGTTGGGAGCAAGCCTCCCAGCCCGGATAGACAGACTTGTACTAGCAGGGCTTGAGCTAGCATGCTAACAATAGCAGTGTAAACATTGTGGCTTCAGCTGCAGCTTTGGCCTTCAAGCCTAAAGGGTCAGTTGCACATGAGAGCATTAGCTGCATCCCGAATTGCAATGTTCACACTGCTGTTTTTAGAGTGCTAGCTTGAGCCCTGCTAACATGAGTTTGCCTACCTGGCCTGGAGGCTGGCTCCCATCTGCAGTGAAGACATATCCTGAGGTAATATCCATTAGGATGTCTGTCATAAAGTAATATAGGTGGATGATATGCTTTTAATTTTGGTTTAATCAGTAAATTGCATACACTCCATAGTTTGGACCCTGCTCCTGTTTGATGATTTCTTGGGTTACAGAATTAAGTATCATAAACCAGAATTATTGCCCATAAACCTTCCCCCGGTATGCATTTGAATTTGACCCCAAAGAGGTTGAACTATGTAGTTGTCAAGAAATCTTTGAGAGTATCCAGCCTATTCTATCTGAACTATATGCAAATCACTCCCAGCATTCTTCAAGGCCTAATTAATTGTTCTGAGCTTCTGGTTTGCTAATGGGAAGAGTAAACCTTACCAAAGTTGAAGTCCTGCCCAGACTTTTTTTTTTTTTTCAACATGTTTCAAACCTGTATTTTCCCTGAGCTACACAGGATGAGCCTGATTTTCCTCTTGCTTGCTCCATTTTTACTCTGGCATAAATCCATTGGCTTCAATTAAATGGTTCCTGATTTACAACAGCATAATTAAAGGAGGAGCAGGCCCAGGGCATTCTCAAGGTTTATCTAGAGAATTAAAAATGCTAGGTATTATAATTATTATCATCTCTCGGTGTTACATCATGGGAGTTTTTTAAAACAACAAAACTAATAGTTTCACAACATACAAGATCTCTAAGCATAAAAAGAGGAAAGCTACTGTGTAAAATTTATCACCGATAAATCCTGACCATGAACCAACTCAATAGGTCTGTGGAGTCAGTTTTGTTAAATCCTTCACAGAATTCCTGCATTTCAGATGCTCAGATGCACTCGTTTTCCTTTGAGCTTCCTTAAAATTCTCAAGTTTTCACAGTACCTAAACGTACTGTCTTCTGGTGGTCACTTATCCTGATGTCTTGCACTCCTAACGTGTTCTTGAGCTGCTCATTCAGACCTGTAGGGATCACTTCAAGTGCCCCCGTAATCACTGGGATCGTATTTATTCAAGTTTTCTATAACCATTCCACTTTGTGAAAGAGTTTTTCATACCTTGCTATCTTCTCTACTGGTTTTTATTTTATTGTTATTGTTGTTATTTATTTTATTAAGAAAGGCTCAGGTATAGTGGATCACCCTGCTCAATTTATTATTTTATCATTGGCCAGTAAGACTTAGCTTTACAGCCAGAATGGTAAGGCCAGAAATGTGAATCACCAGGCATGCCCAGCCAGACTGTTACATATTTTGCTATATACACTTTGTTTCTTCTCTTCAATTAGGAACAAAATTACAGGTTAACCCATACTTTCACACACATAATCTTTGGCACAGAGTTCAAAGGGTCCTTAACAAGTGTTTATTTCCTCTCTTAGGGCTTGTCTACACTCAGAGTCTGCAGTGGCTGCAGCTAAGCGGAAGCACTTAGTGAAGACATTACCTATGCTGACAGAAGAGCTTCTTCTGTTGGTGTAGGTACTCCACCTCCCCAGGCCCAGAGGTAGCAATGTTGAGAGGAGAAGCCCTCCCATCCGCGTAGCACTGTGTGCACTGGGCCCTGGGGTTAAGTTGGTATAACTACCTCGATTAGTTATACTGACATAAGTTTGTTGTATAGACCAGGGCTTACTCTCACCTACATTATCTCAGACTTCCCTTCTTTATGAAGCACTGGGTTATTATACACAGAACGCCTCAAATTCTGCTACCTTTCAGGTCCTATCTTTTGTCCAGAGATCCTCAAATTCTCTGGTAGCATAGAAATGTACTATACAAGGAGCATTTGAAGACTGTTTACTTATTTTTGTAATGACAGCACTATTAGAACTCATCCAGCTTACACAGATATCTGGTCTGAATATCAATAAAGAGCAAATCCACTTGGGTCCCAGTGATTTTCACCTATTCACGGTATGAAATTATGCACAGGGTTCTTATTCAAACTGGTAGGGTAATTATTAATTTGATTATTTTTAGAAACTCTTTGTCATGGTGTCTTGACCCATGACAAATAAAAAATGTGCAACATACTAAATTAAAGGGTTGCCCTGTCTTATTTTTAAGTATGCCTACAATATTTACAAAGGGTAAAGCTCTGGCTTACTATCTACGGCTTTCTCTTCTCATTGTTAGTTTTGAGCGTCTGGTTTTTCGGTTGGTCTGAAATTTGAGCTTTTCATAGTCTCTCAATGTGCTTCAGCAACATGTGTCATTAATGAAGTGAATTGGGTAACTAGTCTCACCACTGTTTGTAATTCAGCCTATGACAAGCCCCAGGAAAGCAAGAAAGGCTCAGCCAGCTCTAATTAGGAAAACATGCCTAAGGCACAGTCTGTAGTATAAACAGAGACAGGACAAATCACTCACTAGAAGAAAACCAAAAGTGAGCATTTGGCAAAGATGTTGTGCATTCATACCAAACAAGAAACCTGCTGAACAAAACAATCCCCACACATGGACATCAGAATGACTCACTGTCACAAGAATAAAGAACCATTGCCAGTGAGGGGGAATACGAAGAGGCACTAGAAGGAAAGATCCTACAGGGTGCTTAAACATATTTAATCAGAATAATGATTTCTAAGATTAAAAAATAAAAACCGAATCAACAGTATCAAAAGTATATTATTGTGCTTAGTGTGAATATAATAACAATAATTAATAATGGGATGGCTTTAATCAGCAGCTACATATGCATTTGTCTAGGGCAGTGGATTTCAACCTGTGGGCTGTGGAACTCTGGGGGTCCACACAGTCTATGTCTAAGATTTCCAAAGGGGTCTGCACCTCCATTTGAAAATTTTTCGGGGTCCACAAATGAAAAAAGGTTGAAAACCACTGGTCTAGAATGTCACATTTCAGGGAATAGTGCAATAAATCTAGGGGAGTTCCACCAAAGGAAGCCATTTTAATAACACATCCATTGTGTTCTAGAAGACCATCATTAAAGAGGGGATGGTGGAATGTGGCAAATTCCTCACAACAAGGGGGATGCTGGAAGAAAGTAAAAGAGATAAATCAAAATAGATACTATTTATCAGCTCTATCTGAGGATCTCAAAGTATTTCATAAATACTACTTGGTAAGCCTCAAACAAGCCTGTGAAGTTGGTACAGTAAGCATTTTATAGATTGGGATGCTGAGGCAAGTGGAAGATCAATTAAAATGACTTTCCCAAGATCACACATGAGTTTTCTGTTTGGTTAAGACAGCAAGTGGCTGTCAGAGCCAGGATTATTCCCAGGTTTCCTGACTTTCCTGTTTTAACCACAGCATACTATCCCATATATGGACAGAGGGACAAAAGGAAGAAAGAGAGATAGAAGACCTAGGGAAGAGACAAAGCAATAAATGAGGGAAGAAGACTATAATTAATACATAATTAATAATAATGCATGGCTATTATATCATGATTTTCATTCATAAATGTCAAACTCCTTTACAAAAGATGGTTAGTATGACAATGCATATTTTACAGCTAGGGCAACTGAAACAAGGGTGAAGTGACTTGCTCAAAGTCACACAACAGATCAGTGGCCAGCTGGGAATGGGAGTCATTTATGTTCATGAAATGAGCTGGAGAACCACCTATTTCATGTGACAATGTAACAGGGTACACACTGAGTGATGTTCTTTCCATTCAGAATGTTTTGAGTGATGCCTCTTTAATAGAAGAATGGAAAGGGTTGTTGGAACCAGAGCCTTCCCTGAGGTTTAGGAATGACTCTTTGAACTGAACAGTTGGAGAAAGAAGGAGAAGCTGGGGTGTGTGGGGGGGTGAGGGATGGGGGAGGTAAAACTGATGGCAGCAGTTTGTCTTTGAGGAGAAGACCAGGAATAGCTAGAGGAAAAATTAATAAAAAGCAGTGTAAAGTGTACCTGGAGAGCAGCATAAAGGTGATGAGAGTGTGGTGAAGAAAAGAAAAAGGGTAGAACAAAAGCAACAGAAAGAAAGTGAGGACAAAGAAAATAGTAGAGAAAGAAAGAGAAACAGACCTACCTGAAATGATAAATGTGCTCCTAATTCTCCTCATACTGCATTAAGGGACTTATTTTGCCTCTGCCTCCATGGCCATAGAAGCCTGGCAGTGAAATGTCACAATTCTGCTGTGCAAAAGGGGCAGGGAAGTAGGGGAACTATACATACATAGTGGGTGTGCACTACCTGAGATGGCGTGGAACTCTCTTCCAGGAACTCCCCGCATGGCAGTGTGAAAAGATCAAGGTTCCACAACCAGTTTGCAGCTTAGAGGGAAGACACATCCCCATCCCTTCCACATATGCCCAACACATCCAAGTGAGATCCTTGGGGTCTGCTCGGCTTAGCATTTGCTCCTAAAGGTATAAGAAGGGTTTGAATTGCTGACGGCCTGTTTAAATAAATATACTTGTTTATTTTTACCCCACTGAGTAAAGTCTTATAAATATAGTAAAATACAAGGTGTCAGTAGCAATATGGAGGTGCTTAGGTTGTGACGACTCAGTGATGAATCCACAGCTTCCAGAATGGAGATTCTTAATCATCCATGCTTAGTTATGGCTCTTCCAGATTTGGGGCAGTGGCCTATAATTTAGCTCAGAATGTTCATGCTGATGAAAGGGTCACAAACTACAGGAAATAATCTAAAAATTAAAGCCTAATGCCATTTTCACTCATGTTAATGGGAGTTTTTAGCACTTATGTCATTAGAGGCAGGATTGGGTCCTAGATTACTATATATAGGGAAACTCAGCAAGAACTCTGCGCTGGTTAGGCCTCAACTGGAGTATTGTGTGCAGTTCTGGGCACCGCATTTCAAGAAAGATGTGGAGAAATTGGAGAGGGTCCAGAGAAGAGCAACAAGAATGATTAAAGGTCTTGAGAACAAGACCTATGAAGGAAGGCTGAAAAAATTGGGTTTGTTTAGTTTGGAAAAGAGAAGACTGAGAGGGGACATGATAGCAATTTTCTGGTATCTAAAAGGATGTCATAAGGAGGAGGGAGAAAACTTGTTCACCTTAGCCTCTAAGGGTAGAACAAGAAGCAATGGGCTTAAACTGCAACAAAGGAGGTTTAGGTTGGACATTAGGAAAAAGTTTTCCTTACTGTCAGGGTGGTTAAACACTGGAATAAATTGCCTGGGAGGTTGTGGAATCTCCATCTCTGGAGATATTTAAGAGTAGGTTAGATAAATGTCTATCAGGGATGGTCTAGACAGTATTTGGTCCTGCCATGAGGGCAGGGGACTGGACTCGATGACCTCTACAGGTCCCTTCCAGTCCTAGAATCTATGAAACTATGAAAAACAATTCCACATAAGAGCTCGTAAACACATGAAATACGTTACTGGGAAAGAAATTGGAGGAAAGAGTTATTAATGAGTTTAAGAGAAACCTAAATTTGTGTCTGAAGAAAGAAAGAATTGAAAAGTAAAGCGAAAAAGCAGGAAGATGGAATTATGACCAATCAAAAGAGAGCAGGTGGTCAGGCAGAATGGGCTGTAAATCGATTACCTGTTCTTAAAAATTTGCATTCTTTTTGAACAATTCATTGTTTTACGGTTATCCTTGTTCTGGAACAGTTGCTTACTTTTTAAAAAGCAGAGATCTACATGTAGATTATTTGTATAACATGATAGTGAAATGTGCTCCATGGCACAGCATCTCTCAGTTAACTCCTGTGGAAAACTAGCTCATCATTCCTTTCTAATCAGTCACAGTACAACAAATTTCTTAGTTACAAATCATGTGATTAGCATTACAGGGAAAAATGTTATTATTTTCAACCTAAAGTATTTCATTGGCTCTGTGATGGAATTTAACATCAAGAATAGATCTTCTGTGTTTCAATGTGTTCATAACTTTCAATGTAGTTAACTAAGAAAGGCCTGTTTAATGGATAATATTCTCAGACAGAAAGTACTTTCTTAAAAATCATTAGTCTATAGAGTCTATTTTGACTTCAGTCCATGTAAGTAACTCCCATAGTATCAATGCAATGCTTGAATATGAAAAGTGAAGAGGACCCAAAAGAATACTTGTAATAGGGCCATTTATGGGTAGAGGAATCCAGAAGACCCTGTTCCAGGGAGTTGGATTGGACAAAGGCCCAGGAAATGGCCTGATAGCAATGAGAGGAAGCAGTCTCAGGGAATTAAGATTTGGATGGGGGAAAAATCCCAGGACACTGTTCCTTTAAGGGCCTGGGATGAGGAACCCTGCTGAGGGTGAAGCAGGACTTTCCTCTCTTCCAGCTGATCAGGAGGAGCTCTCTGAAGGAAGGCAGTATATAAACTGCCTTTTCCCTCAAAATGGAGGAGATGCTGAAAGAGAAAGAAGCTAGGGCCAAGTGTCAGCTAGAAAGGGCTAAGACTGATGGCTTTGGGTGGAGTAGAGTGAGGAGGTGGAAGAGCTCTGTGTTTGGCAGAAAAAACAGGGCTAAGTATGAACTTTTGTATCATGGTTATGGCCTTTATTTTGGGACTCTCTGAGGAGTGTTTGAGCAATCTGTTATTAAAGACTTTGAGGGCTGTTTGAATCTTACTAAACTAGACCTAGGTGGAGTTGCTGTTAAACACAAGAGTGATGTTGTGGTCTGCTTAAGGGGCCTTAAGAGGGAGCTAGGAGGAGCAGGGTGCCTTCAAAGTGACCCCTGGTCATGAGGGGGTGCTCAGTAAATGACTACCCTGCCACAATACAGGATAAGAAAATTATATTTCTATAAAGAACAGTGGCTTGAGAACATACTAAAATGAAAAAAAAATACAAACAATACCTTAAAAACCCATCAAAAGTCATATTACCCTCTAAGCAACTAAACAACATGGCTGTTGAACTCTTGTCCTCCTGTTACCTTCCCCTCTCCCTGTTGCTTTTTGTGTCCATAGTGGATAGATTCTGTCACCCTTAGTTATGTTGAGTAGTACTTCACTGTAATAAGCAGCCCCACTGAGTTTATTGGGGATGCTGGTGGAATAAATTGCTACTCAGTGTGAGTAAGAGTGGCAGAATTTGACCTTTAGATTATAACATTTTATGAGCAGGAACAGTGTCTTCTATATGTTTTGTGAAGCACCTAGCAAGCTAGTAAGCATGTTAAAAAACAACAGTAGTAATCTGTGCAGATAAGAGTTTTCTTATTGTTGAATGGTTGCAAGAGCTATGGTACCTTAAATTATTTTGAGCCAATTCTAGAAGTGATAATGTCATAGATTACTGTGGTAAGCATCCATTTTCCACCATCCTGGAATGTTGTACATATCTAGCCAGACACAGATCATCAGTCTCCTTTCTGTATTGGGGAGGTTACGTAAGAGCATCAGCATGAGTAGTGATGCCTTAATGAATACATCAAGTCTATGATAAAGATGAACCAATTTATTATTGTTGAGATTTGTAATTGTCAACACAATGTCATTTGGTATTTTTGCTCAGACTGTGTTCTATAGCAATGAATTCACAATTGTGACAGATAGCAATTTTGTGAAAGTTTTTGAAGTAGTTATAAATGATGTGTAAACTATACTTCTAGAAAGTGTTTGTGGTAAAGCAAGTTTACACAATAAGAGGTAAATCATATTTCCTTATAGTGTCAAAATTGTCTGTAGATGTTATTCATAAAAATGTAAATTTTAGTGCAGAATTGATAAATGCTTATGAAATCAACATGTGCAATGGGTTTATAAAGACAATGTTAACTTCTGGCGTGCCTAATTTTGCTGACAGTTGAAATGATGAATCCAGTTGTTACTTTCAATGTGTGACTGAATTCTTTTGAAAGTTTGCCCATTTTCAAAATATTTATGTCTCTTCTTCAAGCTGCCAAATACAGAGATGACACATACTACCCTCGATCTGTTCATTCCTCTACTCTATTTAATGAAGATATAAAAATGCTGAATTCCCATATGACCAGATGGGACCTCCTGCATGACACAGGCCATAGAACTTCACCTAACAATTCCTGCATCAAGATAAATACTGTAACCTCTGATTGAGATAAAGCTTTTATTTTAGAGGGAAAAAATACAATTTTGATTTAAAGACTCCAAGTGATGGAAAACGTATCACAGTCTTTGGTAACTTATTAATTACCCCCCCCCACACACTTCAAATTTGTATCTTATTTCCAGTTTGAACTTTGTTGACTCCAACTTCCAGCCATTAGAGCCTTTAGTATAGATATCTTCTCCCGGTGTAGATAATTATAGATCATGATCACGTAATCTCTTAACCTTAGCCATAAGTTTAATAGTTGGAACTACTTTAGAAGAATATAAGGCATGTCTTCTAGACCACAAATCATTTGTATAACTCTTCTCTGAAACTTTTCCAATTTTTCAACATCCTCTTAAAAATGTGGACAACAGAACTGGACCCAATATTCAAGTGGTGGTCTCACCAATACCATACTCAAAGGTAATGTCACCCTTCCTATTCTTAAAGTTATGTGAATGGCCATGTATGGTACATATTGTCCTAAATGTGGTGGTAATTTTGACACAGAATAGCAATAAATGAAATTGAGTGTGCATTGACCAAGACTTTGTGCGGAATCATAGCATTCCCTCACAAGCCACTTTCTCCTCAGGCCTCCCCAAGCCCTGTTCACTCTGCTTACTACCCCCTCCCTATAGTTGCCCCTCCCCTCGATGCCCACTCATCCCCCAGGGTCCTTTGGTGGTGGTCTGTGTCTGGATGTTACCAGAATGAGTGCATATAGTTGAATGTTTTGTGGGACTATGGTTGTTCAGCTAGAAGGACCCAAGGAAACGTGAAGAAAACAGGACAAAATTTCAAAAGGGAGTATTTTTATGGTTTCCTCTGCAAAAGTTAACAAGTTAACATAAACTTACACAGAAAATTCAATGATTCTTTGATAAGCTACTGTGTTTAATTTAGACACTAAATTCAGTTATTAAAGTAAGAAACAGATTTTAGTCCTGACCTTTAAGTGCAAATCTCAATGCACTCATAATTGTGGTGTCACTAACGATGGTTCCAAAGTATATGTATAATGTTGATTTCAGATGCATGCTTGGTAGTTTGTTCCAACCAGTCCTTCTTGGATAGGGTTTAAATTGTACAGGTGTTGTGGATTTTAACTGTTGTACAGTATCTTGCATATTCCCCTTCTAGCATTTGAAAATTCTTTTCCAAGTGATGATGAGTAATCATAGCAACTAAAACAATAAAAGTATAAAAAAGATTAAATATAGTCAAAACTCTATGAGAATGAATCATCCTTTATTACCGACCGGGGTGCTGGAACAATTTTTATAGTGGGGGTGCTGATCATGGAAACCATGTATTTGGTGTTAGTTATTACTACTTCAAGCCAGGGAGTGCAGCAGCACCCCTAGTTCCAGGACCACTGCTACCAGTTGCAGATCTTGGAATGTTTGGTATACGCTCTCCATATGAAGGAGGTGTCCATATCTCATTATGGCTAGAAAGCCTTTGCACTACCTTTTTGAACCTTCCCATAGTCATGTATACAAATGTGCATTTGACTTTTTAATCATTTAAAATCTGGAGTAGGCTCAGAGCTTGAGTCCATGTGTAGGATTTCTCCTGAATATAGTAGGAAAGTGCAGGCATGGAAGACTCAGCTAGATACACAGAACATTTTCTAAATGGAATGTTTTTAAAGTTTTCTATTAGATGACAGCAGGTCATTCATCAATACAGTGGTACTGGAAAATTCCTTCTCAGCTCAAGATGGTTTTTAAGACTGAATTGATATGGAATATAAATGTTGCTCATTATTCTTTAAAAGATTGTTTCTCAAGGACACATGAAGTCTTTAACTTCACTTTATTTGTCGTCAGATTTTTATTTTAATTCAGTATTTGTTCTGTTAGTCTTTTCCTGGGCATAACAATGTGGAGTTGTGAGGGCTATGCACAGTTTTGGAGCTTTCCAGGATCTTGGACTAAACAAAGAAGAGTGCCCCCAGAACATCAATCCCAAGTTTTAAACTGTAAATGCTGAGCAAGGACTTGAGGAGTTAATGATGTGCAGATACTTACACAATGGAAAAACGTCATCGTAGTTATGTACTTCACTATGGAGTCTCAATGACTTGATGAAAAAAAAAACCCATCTGAGCAGGTAATAGCCAATCAAACCAGCCAGGTTTAGAATAGCCAGTCAGGATACATTAATTTACATAAAGCCTCTACTTACTGATCAGCTGATTGGTTAATAATCAGAGTGCAGGGTATTGAGAAATAACCATGCATTAATTATGCAAATCAGATTTGCCAGCTGATAAGAGTGAAAAAAATGCATTACTGAGAAATAAGGGTCAGTATGAGCTGCATCTCTCCACTCTGACTGGTTAAGACAATTCCATTTCAGTACAGTGGTTCATAGGGGGTAGCGCTATTAAGTAGCATTATAAAAGAAAAATAATTGTGTGCTGTTCATCTGGAGCTTTCTTATGGACAGCGATAACATGATGCCATTAGGAAACTCAACAAGACAATAATATCCATCCATTCACAAGAAGAAGCAGAAGTTTGAACATCTGTTTCCCTCTATTGAATTCATGAAAGGGCTTCTCTGCACATACAAAAAAATGGACTAATAAACAACAGTTGGGGAACATTATCTCTGTTGTTTACCATAACATTGAAATATACCGAATGCAATAAAAGTGGGGTGGGTATTTAAACAGCTTTCCAAACAAAACACCTCACCAATTAGTAGATCTTTTAGAAGTGTAACATTGAGTTATTAATGTATGTATCTTAATTTAAAATATATTATAGAAGAGCATGAAATCTTGTGGGAAAACGTGTAATTAAAGCTCATTATCAAAGACACAATGCCCACAAGATACAAATCTGAAATTATGTCACCTTGGGCAGCAAAATCAAACGGTTTATAATATAAAATGGTGCTAGTAAGTGCTAAAAAAAAAAAAAAAAAAATCCCACCCAGCAATTTTTTTTGGGGGAAAGTTTAAGCTTAAAATATGGGATCTTCCTGCACCCCCCACCATAGTTTTGGAAGGGGAATAATAATAAAAGGAACTTTGGACCTACGCGCCAAGTTCCTGCCAAGGGCTTGTAATACAATATCTCAGAGTTTCAAGGGTAATTCAGTGTCAATTGCGCTTGCAGTGCCCCAGAAAAAGTAAGCATTTAACTTCCGTTCAGTCTATGTGGACTGATGAAATGTAGGAAATCTGTTTCTGGAGGGGGGGAAAAGAGAGAGGTTTCCCAAAGAGAGCACCAAGTGGAGCGATCAGAAGTATGAAGAGTGGCAGTGCTGCTGCTGCTGGTGTGCTCAGGCTGGGAGAACGGGACGGGCTGCAGGAGGAGAAGGGCTTTGTGGCATTGCAAGAAGAAAGTGAGTGAGATTTCTTCCAAGCAAGCGCTTAAGGAGTGCGGGGTGAGGCATGCTGGCCACTAAGTAATGGCTAACGCGGGGAGAGAGCTCTGCTAACTGCTACTGCAGTTAGTGCAGGCATTTGGCTGCATGTACAGAAGTCAGCGCCCGGGCTCCTTTAAAATGTGTTTGATTTGGTTGTTTGTTTCATGGTTGCATTTGAATTGAGAGAGAGGGGGGTCGGGAGATTTAAGCAAGAAAACGATTATTTCCCTTCAGCCTGTCACCTTAGAGTGGGGTTTCTTTTGTTTTCTTCCTCTTATCTTGAAATTGCAAGAAATCTCACCTCCAACGAGTTGATTAATGGATACAGCAGGGGAAACTGCTTAGAGCGCTGCAGCAGAAAGATAGGCAAGGGACGGGGAGCGCTGGGCTAGGAAGTTTGCAAATTGCAATCGGTGCGCTCCTGCACAGGTAAAAATCTTTCGTTTGCCTACTAATTGGGGAAGCAATTCCCCCCGGGACGGTCCGGAGTTTGAAAGTCTCACGGCGGCAAAGTAGCGGCGGGGGGAAAGCAACGTTAATGATTTGAGAATCATTATTTCCAGTTCAGGAGCCTGCCAGCGTGCAGCCTCTCCGCGCGACTAACACGAACGCTTTTGAATGCAGATAAACCTTCCATGAATGTTTGCATTGTCTCTCCTTTAATGAGCTGGAGTTGGGAAGCTGAGTTACACACCCCCACGGCAAAGCCATCAGTCCGGGTTTATATGCATGGGCCCCGAAGGGAGCAAACTAATACTAACCACCCAGAATAGTATGGATCGGACGGTGAGCTGCTCACTTACTAGAGTTCGGGCTAGGGGTGAGTGCTTGGCAACAAAATATTCAGAATGATCCCAGGAGGAGAATATTTTTGCCTTAATTGCATTGCATGAAAGTCTTGTAAATGTCTAGCGCACCATTCGGGACCCTTCTCTGTTTTGTGTCTGCTCTTACCCCGTTCACCAGCCCTCGAGTACTATGGCTGGAAGAAGAGGGAAAGGTAGGTTGTTTATATATGACAGCACTGTCCAGTGGAAATATGATCAATCTGCATCAAACGCAGGAGCAAGTGTTTGGTGGGCGGCTGGCAAACTATCGTGCCATCACTCTGCCCCCAGAGCTGGGCCACTGGAATTAGGGCAATCTTAACACCCCCAAAGGACTGGCAGGACAGCTAAACCGAGCTCTTTTCCTTTGCCTTCTTTCTCACGCAATAGACACAACCAGCAGAAGGGCGGGCAGGCTTTGCCTTTTAGGCTGGGATCTTCTGGTTGCGCCACAGATTCATCTTGTTTTTAGAAAGGATCCCCATTCCTATTCGAGGAATGCTCTCTCCTTGTTGCAGCCATGCGGAGCAGCAGGGCGATCGCCTAGCAGCATGGCTTGCTCCGCCTGCGTGTGAAAGGTAAAGGAACTGAGAGCATTCTTTGCTAATATCTGGGGCAGACGCATTGCAGCCTTCCTCCCGGCCAGCTCCGGAGCACGTCTGACATTTCTTTGAAATTGCGCGGGGGGGAGAAGGTACTTTTATTTCAGTCTCCACGCACATTAAAGCTTGGATTGTTTCTTCGCTGCCGAGCCGAGGCTGTGCCAAGTGTAATGTTTTTGTGATGTGGATTGTGATTTAATAGGAAATTAGCTGACATTCCTAAATTCATTTCATATGGTACAATAGGCCATCTGATGAGAATTACATTGTGGAACCCAGGTTGGAACCTCAGCCAAACCGTGATGAAGGAGGTGAGGCGGTGTGGAACTAGCATTGCTTCCAGCCACCCAGCTGTTACTGACTTTCAGTGGGACCTAGGCCCCTGAATCACTTAGGGGCTTTTGAAAAAAAATACCTATGTTCTTATTATAATTTAATCAGAAAGGAGACGGGCTTAACATTAGGGCCACCTGTCCTGCTCCCATATTAGTCATTTTAAGCTTGGCCATTGATTTCATGGGAGCAGGAGCAGGCCTAGCAACATTTAAAAATTAAATTAAGAATTAAATGCAAAGTCATAGGAACTGGTGATTATTGGTAATAAACCCACATTATTCTGCACAAATCGGCAGGCATTTAAAAATAATTAAACTCATCAGGCAAACATCTATTAAAATTTGCTCTCTGTAATACATATTAGCACTTCTTTAGCTAATGGAGACTAAGATTTAGATTTGACCTTTCTGTACAGATTTTTTTAACTATCATTTTGATTAGGCAAGTAGAAAAATGAGGAGTAAGGGCTAGACCCTGCAGTCCTGCAAGTCAACTATCAAGATTTTTGCCTGCCTTAGGATCATTACCTAGAACATATCATTTTATGACAAAGTTAATATCAGACATTCCTAAAGCTTTGTTATTATGTGTGTGAGAGAGACAAATGACATTTCTGCTTTCCTTTTGGTGGAACAGACATTTAGCAAGACAGCAACATTGTCTCTGGTAAAAACAGTCTTTAAAATTCCTAGGCTTTCGGTAACCTAGAAAGATATATATTTTTTTAAAGTTAATTTGTTGCTGGCTTCAAACCGGGGTTTTATAAGTTCAAAATATCAATATACAATCCTGTGCCAGGTTCCAGATACACATTTTAAATACAGTGCACATTTGTATCCTGTATGTTCATAACACAAGGGACAAAAGCTTTTTGTGAATCAGAGTTTACTTTATCAGTCTAGATCACATTTTGATGTAAGCCCTTAAAAATTCTAATTGATTAATGAGTTTCAGATGGTGGTTCCCCTCTATTCCCCCTCCTTTTTAACATGTACAGTATACTCCAAGCTAATCTGGGAGAGCACCAGAAACACTGGGCTAAATTAGTTTTGTATAGTTATAAGGATAATAAAGGAACTAGAAAAAATGAATTTATTACAAAAATATAATTTTGCTTTCTGCATCTGTGCAAATAGGTTCTATCCTATTAATTGATGTAGTTAGAAAAGACAATTAAAATGAGTGTTGTAACCATCTTGGTCCCAGGATATTAGGAGACAAGGTGATTGAGGTCCCATAAAAGATACTACTTCACCCACCTTGTCTCTCTAATTAAAATTAGAGATGTGTACTTAAAATAATGTAGGTGAGAGTGACATCTAATTTCTTATAGAAGGTAAAATTCTTTAAGGTTTCCAGTAAGAATAATCTGTCATGGCAGCAAAATCAGAATTGGATAAGTGTAGTCTCTATTATTTCATAAGAGTTAAAGGGTACAAGGAGAGCAATTATTGCGGTACTCTATAGTAAGTCAGAGCATCTTAGAAGTCAGAGATGACAAGACCGATTACATCATATATAATCTATCCTTGCCAACATCTGATTGTTATCTATATTTTATTTAGTGCCATTTTTAGTCCAGTTTTAAGTGTCTCAAGTGATGGAATTTCCCCTACTTCCCTTGGGAGATTATTCTACTATCTAGCAGATCTCGCTACTGGGAAGAATTTCTAGACACTAAGGAAAACAATTACATAAATTGTTGTTTACCTCTGTGGCTCTCGGGAAGATCTTAATCAATGTATATATTAGGAACAAAACAAAAGATTATTTCAAATGCAATATTTAGATTTAGTCTGTAGACTAATCTCATACATATTCGGAGTCTGCAGGACCATAAGTCCTGGGCAAAAGACAACTTGTAGTTTTGTTTTTAATAACATTAGTAAGATCAACTTCAAATGTGGATGTTTAGATTTCACCTGCATATTTTATGCTCAAAATCATTGTGTATGCAAAACCTGTATTTGTTCTCCTGAAAGCAATGATTGCACGCAAGAGACCCCATTTGTGTGCAGGTTCATGTTTGCTTACACAAATACACAAACAGACTTTGTGTTTGCAATTTATGTGCCCTAATGATGAAAATTTGATCTATTAAAAACTCTAATTTTTAATATCCACTTTTGCTAACCCCCCAAATATGTAGTTATTTGCATATGCTTATTTCAAAATGAGTGAACCAGTGCGCCAAACAACACTGAAATTCTGCTAAAGGGCCAGAATTTTGTTCTTTTCCATCCCCTTCTTGATGTGATTAGAACTAACAGGGAGATCCAGCAGAGATCCATGCCAGATACTCATGAGCTCTGCTTTGGCTTTTGATCCTCAGTTCTTCTCCCTTTCCAAAATGACTGCTATCCAATACCATTACCTTCTCTCCAAGTCAGCAGGAGATTGAGAGAGGGACATCAGCTGCAACTGCAGACAAAGGCAGTGTATACTGCTTCTGTGTAGCATTAGACTGCAGTCCCTGTGGTGAAAGCACTGGCTACTCACTTCCAAGATGTTTTCCCACTATTACCAGTGACTGTGAAGCTACCGCTGAGTTGTGTATCATGTGAACCTTTTACTTTATAGTATAGTTTGCTGCTTCTGCAACTAGTAGGCTTTCCAAACTCTCATCTCACAAAGGAGGAAATTTGGTTCACTAGCATAAACCCTGAGTATTTGTGTCCTATGCATGAAATTCATCCCTCTACTCCAGGACCCAGATGCAGGGTTGCCACACCAGTTGTGCAGAACATGGGGGCCACTGGATCAGCATAAATTCAGATCTACAGTTCCTTCGATAGTCCTAGGTAACACCAGCTCACTTGCAAATTGACTTTTCCCACATAGGCTGAGTCAAGGATAGTAAGGGGGAGTTTAAGTACATCCTAACAATGGTATTGTTCCATTTCTAGATAGAAATGGTAGGAATTATCAATAATAATGCAGAAAAGGCAGACGTGTTCAATAAATATTTCTGTTCTGTATTTTGGAAAAGCAGATGATGTAGTCATATTATATAATAACACTTTCAATTCCGCTAATGTCTCAAGAGGATGTTAAACAGCAGCTACTAAAGTTGGATATGTTAAATCAGCAGGTCCAGATAGCTTGAATCCATGAGTATTAAAAAAGCTGGCTGAGGAGCTCACTGGACCATTAATATTGCTTTTCAATAAGGCTTGGAACACTGAGAAAGTTCCAGAAGATTGGAAGAAAGCTAATGTTTTTAAAAGATGACCTGGTAATTATAGGCCTGTCAGACAGAGATTGATCCTGAGCAAGATAATGGAGTGATTGATATAGAATTATAATAAAGAATAAAAGGAGGGTAATATCATTAATGTCAATCAACATGGGTTTATGGGCAAAAGTGATCCTGTCAAACTTTTTGATGAGATTAGAAGTTTGGTTGATAAAGGTAATTGTGTGGATGTATTATACTTCTGTAAGGTGTTTGACTTGGTACTGCACAACATTTTAATTAAAAAACTAGAACAATATTAAAATTACAATGGCACACATTAAATGGATTAAAAGCTTGCTAATTGTGATAGGACTTAAAATGTAATTGTAAATGAAAAAGCATTGAGAGGAAGTGTTTCTAGTGGAACCTCACAGGGATTAGTTCTTGGCCCTATGCTATTTAACATCTTTATCAATGACTGTAAGAAAACACAAAATCATCACTGATACAGTTTGCATATAACCCAAATACTGGAGGTGTGGTAAATAATGAAGAGAACAGAGCAATCTGGATTACTTGATAAGATGGATGCAAGCAAACAATATGCATTTCAATATCACTAAATGTAACTGTGTAAATCTAGGAACACAGAATGTGGGTCATATTTACAGGATGGGGACTCTATTCTAGGAAGCAGTGACTCTGTAAGAGGTGTGTGTATGTGGGGGGAATGGTGGATAAACATCTGAACATGAGCTCCCAGTGTGATGCTGTGGCTAAAGGAGCTAATGTAATCCTTAGCTGTATAACAAAGGAATCTCAAGTAGGAGTAGTGAGGTTATTTTACCTCTGTATTTAGCACTGGTATGACCACTGCTGGAATATTGAGTCCAGTTCTGGTGCCCACAATCTAAGAAGGATATTGATAATTTGGAGATGTTTCAGAGAAGAGGCACAAGAATGACTAAAGGATTAGAAAACATGCCTTGTAGAGACAGACTCAGAGCTTAATCTATTTTGATTACCAAAGAGAAAGTTAAGGGGTGACTTGATTACAGTCTATAAGTGTCTATATAGGGAACAAATATGTAATAATGGGCTCTTCAGTCTAGCAGAGAAAAATGTAACATGAGCTAGAAGTTAAAGCTAGACAAATTCAAATGGGAAATAAGCTGTATATTTTTTAACAGTGAAGGTAATGAACCAGTGGAAGGTTATCAAGGGTTGTGGTGGATTCTCCATCACTGACAATTTTTAAATCAAGATTGGATATTTTTCTAAAAGATACACTCTAGCAATAATTTTGGGGAAGTTCTATGGCCTGTGTTATACCGGAGGCCAGAATAGATGATCACAATGGTCCCTTGTGGCCATGGAATCGCTGAATCTAGGCCAGCACAGATACCAGTTCCACCACATGTAGCAGGTGCACAGTTACCCCATTCTGCTGTTCAGCATACCCATGAAGCTTCATGATAGGCTTAAGTGGTGCAGAGAAACTTGTGGTAGACCCTAGCACCAGGAATGAATTGGGTTAGAGTACTGAACACAGTCTCTATTTGGCTTGTGAAAATACTTCATTTGCCAAACACCCTTTTAAAATCTTGGCGTGAGTGTGGTTTTAATATCCTAACACAAATCTTCTGAATGGTTCTGCTTTTTGCAGTCCTGGATGCTGAAAACTTCTATTAATCCACAAAACAAGTAGTGCACTGGTAGCCACAGAACAAGGTTTACCATACTGCTGCACTACTCTGTCTCACCTCTGACCTGGAAGGACAAACTCTAGGGGTGAGAAAAGAATTTGGGCTATGCACCTGTTCAGCCCCTTACTCTGTCTGCTGAGACTGCAGACGCAGGGTTTGATGTGAATTCCCATCCAGCACCAAATGGACCAAGACAACAAAATTCATTTCATGAAGGCCACTGAATAGCCATCAGCTGGTAACAACTTTCAGTCATTGCTTACCTGTGCTGATCTGTAATGGTAATTGAAATGGTAAGAGGTGAAAGGTGCTATATCCCATTACTATTTCCCTATTTTTGATACTTATATGTCCCTCATTACCCCAGAGTCTGAGCACCTCACAGTGCCCCCTGTGGCAAAGGGAAGTGCTATTATCTCCATTTTATAGGTGAGGAATTAAGGCCTAGATCCTCAAAGGAAATGAATTCATTGAAATGAATGACTGAGGTGCCTTAATACCTCTGAGGATCTAGGCCCAAGTGACTTGCTCAAGGTTATAGAAGAAGTCTGTAGTGGAGCAGGGAATTGAACAAACATCTGCAGAGTCCTAGGGTAGGCCTTGGCCACTGGACCATCTCTCCTCTCTGTTCTCTCTTCTACCCATCTATGCTTTTTAATACACAATGTGTAGTATTCTTGGGGCTTTTTGCAGTAATAATTATTCCCAACAAAAAGCCAGAAGAATAACAGAAAATTGCTTAATTGACTCTATGGCTTACACCCGATGATCATTGATGAACATCAGCAGATAGTTTAAATTACATTGTTGGCAACACACTCAGTTGTTGGCAACACATACAATACACAAAAAACTAAACATGCCACTGTAAAGCAAAATAAAAACTTCACTGTTTGGTGGGAGCAAACAATGTAACTTTCTAGCTTGTTGAAACTGTTACGTGTCATTAGGTGTACTGTAAACTATCCTGAACTGAATTCTTTACCTAGACAATGAGCCTAAGAATTTGAGATGCTTTATTGCTGTCACAGAGGTGGGGGGAAAAAGGATTGTACTGCATAAATGTGACTTGCAGAAAAACAGAATGTAAGTAACGTTCTGTCCTAGCTTATATCACTTTCAGAAGAGTAGTGGACGAAATTTGTTTCTTGGGGAGCAAGGCATTTTAGTGGTAAGTTTTTAAAATTCTTATGCGTGTCTGGTGATAGGTTCAGTTTCTTATAGAAAAGCTGACAGATTCCATAACCAGAGAAATTCTACTTGCATTTATACAAATTGATGTTAATGCTTTGTTATAGCTGATGTTATATCAATGGCTTTACTGTTAAAATACAATAATGTTTGGGGGCAAAATGCTAGTAACTTAAGGCTAGACTGTACAGTCCTTAATTATTTCAATGAGGGGAGGGATGAGCCAGTGCTAGACTGACTTAGGGGTTAGGATTCAGTTCCCTGCTCTGCCAGAGACTGTATGTGTGACATTAGGGAAGTTACTTAGGGCATGTCTATTCTGTAATAAAAAACCTGCAGCACCAAGTCTGAGCCTGGGTCAGCTAACATGGATTCACAGTGCTCGGGCTTGTGGGGCTAAAAATTGCAGTGTAGATGTTTGGGCTGGGACTGGAGTCTTGGCTCTGAGACCTGTCATGGGGGGAGAATACCAAAGCCAGGTCTCCAGCCCGAGCCCAAATGTCTACACTGCAATTTTATAGTGCCATGAGCCTGAGTGAGCTGACCTGGGTCAGCTGTGGCCATGCCATGGATCTTTTCTCACAGCGTAGATGTACCCTACATTTCTCTGTGTTGGAGTTTCTTTGCTGTAAACTTGGGATAACAATACCTCCCTGTCTCACTACATAAATACATTAAAGATTGTGAGATTTTCAGATACTATGGGAATGGGGATCAAAATACAGAAAGTTCATTTCCCCTGAGCAAGGACTGCAGGATCCGGCCTGGGTTATGGCTGGGATTTTCAACAGGAGCTAGGTGCTCAACTCCTTTTGATTTTCTGTAGGATTTGGGTGTCTGTCTCCCTTAGGCTTCTTTGAAACCAACGTGTAGAGAAATGATACTAGGCAACATTTAGGCCGGTAATGCTAATCAAATGAACTGAGACAAGTGTTTAAGTGGAAGCCAGATATTTTAATCACACAGTCACTGCGGAGGGTTAAATTCAGTTTGGATGAACTTCCCAGATTTAATATGAGGAAGGTCAGTGTCAGCAAAAAAAAAAAAAAAAACAACAACCCAAAAAAACAATAAAGAATTCCACAACTACCACTGGTACTGACAACTTGAAAGCACATGGTCAAACCTACCAATCTTCAGCCTTTTCTTTTAGGCTGATATTATTCTCAAAGTGGTCATGGATGTCAAAGGGAAGTGGTTAGCTGTGGGGGATAAGACAGGTTGGTGGAGAAATGGGGGAAAAAAAGGGGAACCCTCCTTCCCCTTTAGGAAGAGAAATAGTGAAACTTTACAAAAGCAGTGGAAACAGTATTTATCCATCTGTGGTTGTTTCACTGTTCTTTCCTCATCCTAGCCTCATCCCTGCCAATCTAGCTGTTCCCCCACAATCCCCCCTTTCACACACACACACCACCAATTCACCTACACCCCATTCACCAGTTGACTTGATTCCACCTGCACTCAACCATAACATCTCAATGTGTCCCACTCCTGGCTTAGAACCCTTCCCCTGCCCAGCTCCTTCCAATCCTTACCAGCTCAGAAGAGCCACCCTCACCCTCTAAATATTGAGAATCCCTCTTCTTTCTACCTAAACTCGCTACCATTCAGAAACATTCCCTTCAGTGTGAATCTTCTCCCACCAGTTACCGCCCTACACACCCACACCTCCATGATCAGAACTATTCCCCATTCTAACTCTAACTCTCATTAGGGTTGCCAGCCCTCCAGGATTGGCCTGGAATCTCCCAGAATCAGCATCAATCTCCAGGTGACTGTTGAAAGTAATCAGGAGATTTTAATAGGATATTTTAAGAAAATGACATTACCTCATGTTGGGGAAAAACAACTCCTGGAATAGCTTCAGTCAGAGTTGGCAACCTTAATTCCCATCACCACCAGGCTCAAAAGTTCCTTCTGCTCAGAACTCTCCCCATCTTTTATTTGTTGCTGGGTCTAGAAAATGGGAGAACTAGGTCAGCAGGGAGTGTGTGCAAACAGCCCTGTACTGTGAGTCTTAACTGAAATAGCAACATGTATGCTTGAAGTCCACGCTCTGTGCCTCCTTCTGCTGGCAGAAGCCCATATGCTCTAGGGCAGTGGTCCCCAACCTTTTTTGTCTGGCGGATGCCAGACAAAAAGCCACGGAAGACCGTGGTGGCGGACGAGCATCCGCCAAAATGCCGCCAACAAGTGGCAACGTCAATAGGCATCGCTGCTGAAATGCCGCTGACAAGCAGCGTCATCCAGAGGCATCACCGCTGAAATGCCGCTGAAAATCGGCGAATGCTCATCTGCCGGCCAGTACGTGGGCATACTTAGATGCCCTGGCGAGCGCCATGGCACCCGCGGTCACCGCATTGGGGATCCCTGCTCTAGGGGCTGCAGGGAACATGTGCAGACAATGCTGTCCTTTGGTTTTTTTGCACTAGTTCCATATTCCCTGCTGTGTGCACCTCCAGAAACCCCCTAGTGGCAGTCACGTATAATGCAGCCTACAGAGCCAGGTTGGAGCAGCTCCAGCACCACCAAAAGTCAAACATGGTATGTCTACACTACAGACACCCACGGCTGGCCCATGCTTGCTGACTCAGGATCACGAGGCTCGGGTTAAGGGGCTGTTTAATTAGGATGTGGACATTTGGGCTTGGGCAGCAGACCAAGCTTTGGGACCCTCCCACCTATCAGGGTCTTAGAGCCTGGGTACCAACCCAAGCCCTAATGTCTATACCGCAATTAAACAGGCCCTTAACCTGAGCCCTGTGAGCCCAAGTCAGCTGGCATGGGCCAGCTGTAGGCTTTTAATTACAGTGTAGAAATAACCACAGTGGCAGCAGTATCACAGCCACACTACAGTTTCAACATTTATTGGTGGAACTCCTTGGTGGGGAACATTTCAGCATACATGTGTCCTTGGATGCAGAAAGGCAGCTTGCTCCCAAGGAGAATCCTAAAGCACAGTGTCTTTTCATTTCTTCCAGAGCAATGATGCGGTTTCTAGATTTTCCAATGAATGTATCAGAGAAGAAATGAAATGAAATAAAAAGATGATTATCTTAAAGTCTTATCTATAAATCTAAAAAGTGACTGTGCAAAAATGGTACCTTTTACTTTGCTTCCCTTTTGCATCCTGAGTCATATGTATTTATTTGAATGAGTAAGATAAGTTTTTACTACTATTCCCCCCCATAAAAACAGCTATGGGAGAGTGATCTGGATTACATTCTGGCTCACACATCAACCTAATTATTAACTGCAGGAGAAGAACTTTTTGACTCCTTTATAACTTCTGAAGAAGAAGGAGGTAGAGAAGATTTTAATACTGACTGTCATAGAATCCCTGTGACAATTTGGACAAGTCGCTTAACTACTTCGAGTCTCAGTTCCCCTAGCTGTGAAATGGTGACAATAATACCTCCCTATCTCACTGTAGTGTTTTGAGACACTCAGCTACAGTGGTGATGAGTGACATAGAAAAGCTTTAAAATAAGTTCTGATTGTGGAATATTTATTGTTGTTGATGTATGGGCCAGAAAGAACCCACTTGGAGAGTCAGATTCCAGGCTGACTTTGCAGAGCTTGAAAAATCTTTTGTTGTTTGCCCGAGAAAAACGAGCAGATTTGACCTGGACGTCGTTAACCAAGAAACGATAAAACCACGATGCCATTTTTACACAGTCAATTTTTAGAGCAGAGCTGCACTTTAATTGCCTACCTTTCTCACTCCAAAGTCCCTTGACTTGCAAAGGAGTTTCGATTGCACAACCAATTCAGGATCAGGCCCATTATTTGTAATTTTTGTCTCTTACCAACATACATCTAAGTTCTAATAATAATTCGAAAACTTACTTTTATCTTGAGGGGAGCACAGCCCAGCCCACTGAAACATGCTGCAGCCGCATCACCCGGTCTGGCCTGCCGGCTGCGGCTGCGCTGACCGGAGCAGCTCCCACCAGGTCACAGACATCCTCCCTGGTGGGATGGGATGGGGAGAGTGTGAGGGTCCCGGGCTAGGGGCGGGGTCATGTGGGAGGTGGTCACAGGGGTTACTCCCCTGACTCCCAGCTTCTGCCCCCCCCAAAATTTCCCCTCCAGTTGCTGTCCCGGCCTGTCAGGGTAAGTGGCTGGCGTGTCGTGAGACTTTGTTTACTTAGGTTTACCTCCGTGCCTGTGGACGCCTGAGGTAAACAAACCATCTTGGCCCACCAGTGGCTTATCCTGATGGCCCGGGAGCCAAAGTTTGCTGACTCCTGAATTATAGGGTCAGCAAATTATGAACGGGTTATAAAATTTTTCCATTTTTACTTATCCATCTTGGGGGGGTTGGCTTATAAATGAACTGGCTTATGATCGAGTATATATGGTAATTTTGTTATACCAATAGAATAAAAACCAGCAGGATCTTATTAAGAGGGATAAGGCAAAGATGCCAGATTTATTGTAAATATAATGATAAAGCAAAAGATAAAAGTAAATAACGTTGTTTGACTACTTATTCCTATCACTACTTATTCCTTACACACACACACACACACACACACACACACACACACAGATTCATTCACACAATCATTCATTCAAGTTCTGTATAGGTGTTATAGTTACCAGCCTAGAAGTTGCTCATGCCAAGTTACTGGCCAGGTATCTTGGTCATGAGGATGGAGCCGAGTCTGTGTCAGGTGCACCTGATGTTCCTGGAGGCTGGCAGCAGAGCCAGAGACTCAAAATCCTCACTCTTGAGAGTCCGTTCTTACAGGAATTAATTCCTATGTTAGTCTATCGGAGCTGTTTCATTCTGCTGTTGCTGACTCAATCAGCAGATGGCACATTCCTGGGCACATTTCTGGGCACATTCCTAGTGGCTCCAAACTGTCCAAAGTTTGTGTTTCTCATCCTTCCAGGTGATGGGATGGATCCCAGTTTACCCTCCGGGGGTTCTGATGGTCCACTTTACACATTCTTCGGCCGATGGATACTCCCTTTCTAGGCTGGCACCTCCCTAACCATTCATGTGCATCAAGCATTCATCAACATACATTCCATAACTTAACCATATTTTAATTTACTGTCTCCACCACTTTCAGGATGTGTGCTAATTCATTTGAGACTCCGGGCCCTTAAATCACAGGGGGTGGGGTTCTAGGAGTCCTTGTTGTTACAATGAAGTGAAAGTCACTTAACGGCTTATAGTGTTTGTTTACATTGTATCCATTACTTCAAGAACAAAGTCAATTAACTTGTTTGTAAGTTTTACATAGTAATAAAGTATCTTTCACAGGATAGATACAATCAATGGTTTCTACAGACAGTAGCCTACAAGTTTTAACAGAAGACACAAGAGATTTTTGTACTTGGTGAAACTGTTGGATTTTAAAGTGTGGGGGACAAATTATTGGGGGGTCACTGTCACTTGGGGGAATCACTGTTAGTACCTTCTTTAATATCCCTACAAGTTGATATTGAGTTAATAAAATCTAAAAGTTAATAAAATTGAATATCTCAAAATTACATATGCATAGGTTAATTTATTCAGTGTTAAATAATTGTGTACATAATGAATGGTAACAAATGCATGCCTGATTTTTCTTTGAGAGAACCATATCTCCTCTTTGCCACCAAATCTGTTTTTTCAAATCTGTGCAGCTGCTCGAACATTGGCTGATGGATTGAAGTCACATTTGGCATCAGAAAGACATGCCGTCAGTGGTAGAAAAATGGTTCATATAACAGGTCGTTCATAAGATCAATGTTAATAAAATCAGGGTTCCACTATTTTATGTTTGCCATCCCTAATACTCTGACCACTGTCATAGGATAGTAAGTTGTTCTTCCCTATTTTTAAAGTCACTGTTGCCTATGGGCTGACTCATGACTTCTAGGCACTGTGCAAGGGGCAGAAGGAAACAGTCATCAGCAGTGCATCCTGCCCTGCAATCACCTTACGAGTGCAGGTCACAATGGCACAGAATAGCCAGGGTAAATAAGCATCTTCCTGATCCTCTAGAAAAGAACAGTGAGAACTCTGCCTAATGCACAATACAGCATATGAGCTGGCTGACCAGGTCCTGATTGTGCTCGTTAGAAGCCATGGTGTGCTAGCTGGGACAGTAGCCAGTCCCCTAACTTGGCACTCTTTTAAGCATTAGGCTGAAACCCTACTATGCTTCACAGGGACAGGAAGAGTCTGACACCCTCTTTCCCGAGCACACCCATGCAGCAGATGGCAGAATTTGACCTTCACTAATAGAACTACAATTCAGTGGGCACTTTACACCTCTGGCTATGGAAATGATTTTAAAAATTAAATTGGGAATAAAATATTGCATGGGAAAATGAAGTACTCTCTCACCTCTAGAGGTGGTTTCCATAGTTTAGAACTGAGGCCCATTAGCATTTGTGTAGGGACGGTGAAATCGGGAGCTTGCACTGCTACTGTATCTGTTTTGTGGATAAACTCCATCCTCCAGGACTGCCAGGCTTTGTATATTTTTTTGTAGAATAATACAGTAAATTAAATAATATTTGTTGTACAAAGGATTATTTGTATTTTTTATGACAATGAAGCTGTGGAACCGACTGATTTCATTTGGTGGAATGGGTATCTATTTAGTAATGCTAATGGTTTGTTGTAGTTGCAGAACTCCCTTACTCATATGCTGTTCTAGGGCCTAATCCAAAGCCTACTGAAGCTTTCCATGGGTTTCAATGGACATTGGATCAGGTCCTAATGAATTGTTAGGTCTCTATCTCAAAATATTTATTTTGATTTGGTTTTAATTATTCTTTGCAGAGTAGTGGATTGTTGGGAACATGTGTACCTGGGTAAGTACAAATAAAACAGACATTATCTATATGATTAAATCACCAGCAAAATGCTCCATTAGCAAAACAAGACTTTCATAGTGTATGTTGTTTCCATGTGTTAGACCTACATAGGTTTGTCTGACATCTTGCATCCCAAGATCATAGTTTGTTTCAAGCACTGTCAATAAACTAAAAAAAAAAAAAAAAAAAAAGCTTCCGGCCTTATATAGTATAATGAGGTACTTTTTTTAAAAAACAGGTACTACAAGTGGATAAACAATGTGCAGTGCTCTGAGCCCAAAGGCACGAGGACCTGGCCTTTCTGATATGCATCAATACAGCCAGTGGCTGGCCAGCAGACATGAGGCCAACTTATTACCAATGAAAGAGGATCTAGCGCTGTGGCTCACAAACCTACTGGGTAAGAATATTTATATAGATATGTATGTATGCATGCATGAGCACACACACATATTTAAAATACAATTATTGACAAATTACACTTGTTAGTATGTTAACTTTTGGCCTCTAGTTCAACTGGAAAGGTGGTTCTCCAGACTATTTTCCCTTCCAAATAAGTAGTTACAATTAACTGGCTCCTTCTGAGTAATGCATGCAGCCATCAGCAAGGTCAGAAAGACTTTCTTATAAGAGGTACACATTTACATTACACTGGTCTACAATTTTTGAGAAGTCATGTGCTTCAGAGATAAAATGTGCTATTTATTATGTATTTTGATGTGCTGAATTCAAATCTGACAATTAAAACAACTGATTGGCTACTGTTTCTAAGATATTTAAGTTTTTACATTTTATGTCTATGTATATTGTGTAGATAGTAGAGTTTTAATCATAAATTGTAAACCTAGGTCTTTTCATGTGTTTATGGTTGTTTTACATGATAATATTTCACCTGTCCTGTTTAACACTTCAAAAATCAGTAAAAGGGTTATATAAATAAAATTGATTATGAAACAAAAGGCAAAAAACTATTATGTACATAGTTTAGTCCTATTCAGTGTCTACTCGGCGCTTCTTGGCTTGTCTCTTGTATTCATTAAATGGAGCATCTCTTGTCACTGTCCAGCAATAGTCTGCAAGCATTGATGGGCTCCATTTGCCCTGATGGCATTTCTCCATTGTTGCAATGTCCTGGTGAAATCGGTTGCCATGCTCGTCGCTCACTGCTCCGCAGTTCGGTGGAAAAAAATCTAGATGAGAGTGCAAAAAATGTATCTTTAGTGACATGTTGCAACCAAGGCTTTTGTATGCCTTGAGGAGGTTTTCCACCAACAACCTGTAGTTGTCTGCCTTGTTGTTTCTGAGAAAATTTATTGTCACTAACTGGAAGGCTTTCCATGCCGTCTTTTCCTTGCCACGCAGTGCATGATCAAATGCATCATCTCGAAGAAGTTCACAAATCTGAGGACCAACAAAGACACCTTCCTTTATCTTAGCTTCACTTAAGCTTGGAAATTTTCCACGGAGGTACTTGAAAGCTGCTTGTGTTTTGTCAATGGCCTTGACAAAGTTCTTCATCAGACCCAGCTTGATGTGTAAGGGTGGTAACAAAATCTTCCTTGATTCAACAAGTGGTGGATGCTGAACACTTTTCCTCCCAGGCTCCAATGACTGTCGGAGTGGCCAATCTTTCTTGATGTAGTGGGAATCTCTTGCACGACTATCCCATTCGCAGAGAAAACAGCAGTACTTTGTGTATCCAGTCTGCAGACCAAGCAAGAGAGCAACAACCTTCAAATCGCCACAAAGCTGTCACTGATGTTGGTCATAGTTTATGCACCTCAAAAGTTGTTTCATGTTGTCATAGGTTTCCTTCATATGGGCTGCATGACCAACTGGAATTGATGGCAAAACATTGCCATTATGCAGTAAAACAGCTTTAAGACTCGTCTTCGATGAATCAATGAACAGTCTCATCTGGATCGTGTTGAGGGCTGCCATCACACCATCGATGTTGTTGCAGGCTACAAGATCACCTTCCATGAAAAAGAATGGGACAAGATCCTTTTGACGGTCATGGAACATGGAAACCCTAACATCACCTGCCAGGAGATTCCACTGCTGTAGTCTGGAGCCCAACAGCTCTGCCTTACTCTTGGGTAGTTCCAAATCCCTGACAAAGTCATTCAGTTCACCTTGTGTTATGAGGTGTGGTGCAGAGGAGGAGGATGGGAGAAAATGTGGGTCCTGTGACATTGATGGTTCAGGAACAGAAGTTTCATCCTCTTCCTCGTCTGACTCAAGTGAGAATGATTCTGGTGCATCAGGAACCGGCAGTCCTTCTCCGTGGGGTACTGGGCGTATAGCTGATGGAATGTTTGGATAATGCACAGTCCACTTTTTCTTCTTTGACACACCTTTCCCAACTGGAGGCACCATGCAGAAGTAACAATTGCTGGTATGATTTGTTGGCTCTCTCCAAATCATTGGCACTGCAAAAGGCATAGATTTCCTTTTCCTGTTCAACCACTGGCGAAGAGTTGTTGCACAAGTGTTGCAGCATATGTGTGGGGCTTACCTCTTGTCCTGATTTCCAATTTTGCAGCCAAAATAAAGGTGATAGGCTTTCTTAACCATAGTGGTTCTACTGCGCTTTTGTGATGCAAAAGTCACTTCACCACAAACCTAGCAGAAGTTATCTGCACTGTTCACACAAGTACGAGGCATCTCTGCTTACTTTGGCTAAACAGAAATGTGTCCCTTTGCGAAATCAAACACTGACAAATAAGAGAGCACGACACTGTATGATTTCTAGAGCTGATATAGGGCAATTTGTTCCGCAGAGTGATGTAAGCTTCATTATGATTGTATCATCCATGACTTCTAGGAATAACACAATGCGATTCATATATGTATGATGCAATACCAGCTTCAGATTGCATCATTCATTGTTTTGTTTAAAAAGCAAGTACTGTCCAAACCCAGTCATAGATTTAGTCATAGATCCAGTCAAAGATGTATTTTAGTCATTTCTGGTTTAAATTGAGATCCCTTCCCTTTATAACTCACTTATCCTCCGCCATTCCCAAGTCCAGGGTAGTATATACTGACCCAATAGCATATCTTGAAAACTAGAGCCAATCAACAATTTTAAGCATCATTTTCGTTCTCAGTGACCCAGAATTAGTAAAGTTTGACTACATTTATTTCAGAAGCATTTTGGCTGTAGAGCAGTGTTATTTGTCAAGCAACTAGCTAGGTAAACATTGTTCTTCACCTGGTAACTGTTCGTCCTTGAAACATTTGAATATTGAAACATAAAAATGGACATTTATTTGAATTATGTCTTTGTCTGGTTCAGTATTCTTGTTGTTACAGTGAAAGAGGTTAATGGCTGCCGTCAATTGTTTCTTTGATCTTGACATCAATTTCAGACCTCATTAAAGGCGATGGGTGACTTTTCATTCAGGCTAAATGGAAGGAGCAATTAAATGTCCCTTTGTGAATTGATAGCTAAAATATAAGAATTTGCCTCCCAGGGCAAAGCATTGTGTGATAAAGCCAATCAGAGCTAAGCCATGTGAGCCGAGGGGTTTTCCTGGGAACTGATTGCAAATGTGAGATCTGGGGTATTGCCTGGCTGGAGCTGTGTGTGTCCATGGGTGTGATAGGCAGATAGTGAGAGAAGTGGTGAGCATGGCCCTAAGCGGGAGCAAAGACAGATTTCTGTGGGGCACAGGAGTCACTGGAGAAAGAGACTTGGAATTTGTGAGTCAGGAAAATGCCTCCTGTTTCTACTCTGTTCAGGGAAACAGGACTTTGTTTATATTCTTTGTTGTAAATAAACAAGCTCAGTCAAAGAAGTACTTGAATCATATAATCTGATTCTCCTCCTAATTGAAAAATCTTGGCAAGGTTTCAACTGTTAGCTAACCCTTCAGGCCCAAAAGGGGCAACCGTATTCTAGTAGTTGTGATAGTAAGCACTGTGAGGATAAGTTATAACTTCCATTCTAGCCTCTGTTCTTCAGTTGGTTATAAGTTGCTCTCATAAACAAACTAGAGAAATACAACCCAGATGGAGTTATTGTAAGGAGGGTGCATAACTAATTGGAAAACCATTCCTAGAGAGTATTTATCAGTGGTTCACAGTCAAGCTGGAAGGGCATATTTAGTGGAGTCCTGCAGGGATTGGTCCTGGGTACGGTTCTGTTCAATGTCTTCATCAGTGATTTAGAAAGTGGCATACAGAGTACACTTATAAAGTTCTCAGATGATACTAAGATGGGAGGATTTGCACGTGCTTTGGAGGATAGGATTAAAATTCAAAATGATCTGAACAAACTAGAGAAACGGTCTGAAGTAAATGGGATGAAATTCAATAAGGACAAATGCCAAATACTCCATTTAGGAAGGAACAATCAATTGCACACTACCTAGGAAGGAGTACTGTGGAAAAGGATATGGGGATTATAGTGGATCACATGCTAAATATGAGTCAACAGTTTAACACTATTGCAGAATATGCAAACATCATTCTCGGGTGTATTAGCAGCAGTGTTGTAAGCAAGACACAGAAAGTAATTCTTCCCCTCTACTCTGCAGTGATAAGATCTCAGCTGGAGTATTATGTCCAGTTCTGGGAGCCACATTTCAGGAAAGATGTGGACAAATTGGAGAAAGTCCAGAGAAGAACAACAAAAATGATTAAAGGTCTAGAAAACATGACTGAGGAAAGATTGAAAAAACTGGGTTTGTTTAGTCTGGAGAAGGGAAGACTGAAGGGGGACATAACAGTTTTTAAGTACATAAAGGAGGAAGGTGAAACATTGTTCTCATTAACCTCTGAGGATAGGACAAGAAACAAGGGGCTTAAATTGCAGCAAGGGAGGTTTAGATAGGACATTAGGAAAAACTTCTTAACTGTCAAGGTAGCTAAGCACTGGAACAAGTTGCCTAGGGAGATTGTGGTATCTGTGTCATGGGAAGTTTTTAAGAACAGGTTAGATATAAAACCTGCCAGGAATGATCTAGTTATTACATAGTACTGCTTTGAGTGCAGGGGATTGGGCTAGATGACCTCTCGAGGTCCCTTCCAGTCCTACACTTCTGTGATTCTATGATTTGAACCTTCTCAGTGATAATTTCACATAAACCACTGTATATGTATGGTGCTTTTTCAAATGAGCATCTTAAAGGCTTTTATAAAAATTCACCTCACAATATTACCTGCAAAGAAAGTAAATATTCTTAGGAGAAATGTCTGTACATGTGCTAACTGTTAATAGAGAAGAAGTCAGTACATGGTCTTCAAGAATATGCAACATAATTCCTGTGTTTTATAGGAACAATAACATTTCTTCTTATTCTGCTTTCTAAGTGTCTGTTGTGTAGCTTTTTACAACAGCTCTTAACACATTACACCAATTTTAGAGATGGGGAAAGTAAGGCACAGAAAATTGAAATGTCTCAACAAGGTCACAAAAGAAAGGACTGATTCTACAAGCCTTCTGTGCACGGAACTCCCATTGAAGTTAATGGGCACTGTAAATATAGAATTGCCCAAGTCAGCCATAGAGGTGAGAATCTTGATGCCTAACCCTCACTTAACCACTAGACAGCTCTCTTTTTCTATTTTAATAACATTTAAAGTCACAAGAAGCTCTTCATGGTTTAAACATTGAACACCCTGCTTAAATATTAAACAAGAAAGTACTACTAATCACTAATGAAGCAAAATGGAAACTTGCTTACAGTCGGTAACACATAGGTCTCACACTGACAAGATCATGAATGAGGTCACTTTTCAGCAAGAAAGTGGCATCAGCAGGAGGGTCTGAAATGCCAAATATAATTAAAAATCTTATTTTCAAATGCATGTCAAACTGCGACCCTTCACAGTGCTGAACTAACCTAAACAAGTGCAGCTTTGTTTTAATTATGCAGCATACAGTGTCCAGCAGTTTCATTCTACCACTGCTTTTCACAAATGGATCCTCTCACTTATGCAGTTTGGTTGCAAGGGAATTACCTATATCTACACAAGACAGGAGACTTGGCCCATGTTTTTAAAAACAAGTTTCTTAATTGACTATGCATTGTTGTTTTTGCTGAATCAGAACACACTTTTGTTTCACCTAGCTGTTGTTTATTAATTTACATTGCACAACACTTAAGCTGCACGACAGTCAGGCAGACAGGGAGTCAGACACATTTGGACTCACAGCAATACAGTAGATCCTCAGAGTTACAAACACCTCCGGAATGGTTTGTAACTCTGAACAAAACCTTATGGTACTTTCAAAAGTTTACAATTGAACATTGATTTAAAACAGCTTTGAAACATTACTATGCAGAAGAAAAATGCTGCTCTTCCTTTATTTTGTAGTAGTTTACGTTTAACATAGTATTATACTGTATTTGCCTTTTTTATTATTATTTTGATCTCTGCTGCTGCCTGATTGTGTACTTCCAGTTCCAAATGAGGTGTGTGGTTAACTGGCCAGTTCATAACTAAGGTGCTCATAACTCTGAGATTCTACTGTATAGAGTTTTACAAATACATAAAATATCTTCTTTTGCCAAGAGTACTGTCTGAATCTATTTAGTGAATGGGGCAGGTTTATCTCTGGAATTTCATTTGCAGAGGCAAATAGCGATTAATGGAAATAAAGGTGACAGTAGTTTTGATTCCAGCTTCAATGATTTAAGCTCAGAATTACAAACTGAAAACCATGACAATGTACTGGCTGAGATTGTAAATGTAAATATAGGTTTTGACAGTAGATTCAGGAGAGCTGGGCAATGCAATTTGAATTTGTGATTTTAAATAGATGAGGAACTCAGAGAAGACTGAGATGTGTAGTGTTGCTGTGTATGGTAGGTTTTTGTTTTTGTTTTTTAGTTTTTTAGTCAGTCATTCTTTGGGCTGGTCCACACTAACCCTCCACTTCCAACTAAGATATGCAACTTCAGCTACGTTATTCACGTAGCTGAAGTTGAACTATCTTAGTTCGAACTTACTGTGGGTCCACACGCGGCAGGCAGGCTCCCCCGTCGACTCCGTGTACTCCTCTCGCGGAGCAGGAGTACCGGCGTTGAGGGCGAGCACTTCCGGGATTGATCTGGGATCGATTTATCGTGTCTAGACAAGATGTGCTAAATCGATCCCAGAAGATCGATTGCTTACCGCCGGACCCGGAGGTAAGTATAGACGTACCCTTTGACTCCCTATCCCCCATTAACTCTGAAGAGTTAAAACAATGTCCCTTTGATTTGATTCAGCATGAAGAATAACATGAATAACTTAGCTAGGCAGCAGTACTGCAGAAAAGGATCTGGGGTTATACATTGAATGAGTCAATAATGCATTGCAGTTTCAAAAAAAGGCAAATGTCATTCTGGGATGCATTAACAGGAGTGTCTTGTATAAGGCACTGGATGTAATTGTTTTACACTGGTGAGCCTCAGCTGGAGTACTGTGTCCAGTTTTTGGCACCACACTTCAAGAAAGATGTGGACAAACAGGAGATAGTGCAGAGGAGAGACCCAAAACTAAGAGATTTAGAAAACATGACCTATGAAGAAAGATTGAAAGAATGGGGCATGTTAAGTCTAGAGAAAGGAAGGCTGAGGGGCAACATCAGTCTTCAAATTATGATAAGGGCTGTTGTGATGAGGACCGTAATCAATTGCTCTCCATGTCCATCGAGTGTAGGTCAAGCAGTAATGGGCTTAATTTACAGCAAGGAGATTTAGCTTAGATATTAGGAAAAACTTTCTAACTATAAGGGCAGTTCAGCACTGGAACAGATTACATAGGCAGGCTCCATCATTGGAGATTTTTTAAGAACAGGCTTAGATACAGAGATGGTCTAGTTATACTTAGCCCTGCCCCAGCGTGGGGGATGAACTAGATGATCTCTTTCAATCCTACATTTTTTTTTTTAATTTTAAAATTATCTTCAAGGAGATCCTGGTAGTTTAAGCACACATTCTGCTGATTATCTGTGACGCTATCTCAGTGGAGTGCATTTCTCAGAATTGCTCAAAGGACTATTTCTGACAACTGCAGCGTCTGTATACATGTGGCTGCATTCCATTACACGTGCATACATAGAAGAAATAAAAGGAAGTGCCACATTCCTAAAATCAATAATTCAGGTAGTTTAAACAATCACTCTCTCTGAGTTCTCAGATTGCCTCATATTGGGGAAGGTGTCACAATCAGACTTTTGCTTGAGTAGGGACTATAATATTTGTACCTTTTATTTGGAAAATATTTTTAGCTCTGACATGGATGTGTATTCTCAGCTCTTTGTGTTTGTTTATTTGTTTATTTTTTATTTAGTGGCTTTTAAATTTACTCCCAAATATTGTTTTCTCTTAATAGATTCCACTCCCCGCTTCCCTTCTTTATAATTATCATTCTGTACACTACAATAAGGGCAAGATTTTTCCAGTGCTCAGAATCATGCTTAGGACCTTGTTTTCAAAAGAGCTTGTGTTTAGGTATCTAAATAAAAGCCTGGTTTTCAGAAATAGTCAGCACCCAATAATTCCCATTGTGAAATTATGGGGCAGATTTTCAAAAGGGATCAGCACCCAGCATGGTTGTTCCAGTGGGAGCTGAGTGCTTTTGAAATGGGACTGCCATGTGCTTTAAGTTAAGCATGCACTTAAGTTCTTTGCTGAAGAAGGTTGTGGTCCCAGATCCTCAAAAATATTTAGGTTCCATAATTAGGATGACCAGATGTCCCGATTTTATAGGGACAGTCCCGATTTTTGGGTCTTTTTCTTATATAGGCTCCTATTATCTCCCCCACCCCCGTCCCGATTTTTCACACTTGCTGTCTAGTCACCCTATGCCTAACTCCCATTGAAGTAAATGGCTCCTAAATGTCTTTGAAGATCTGGGCCATGGCCTCTGTACAACCACTGCCTTCTACACTGGATAGCTGGAAAAGATGGTGTATTGGGAATGCAGAGTCCGTGTGTCAAGTCCCAAACAGGGCTATTTCACTTTACTCCCAAACTGGCTATAAGCTAGCCTATGTTCCAGCAGTTACTTAGGGTTGGTCTCCACTACCAGGGAGATTGACCCTGATACAATCGATACAACAGGGATTGAATTAGCCGGTCTAGTGAAGATCTGCTAAATCAATAGCAGAGCACTCTCCAGTCGACCCTGGTACTCCAGCTCTCCGAGAAGTGTAAGGGAGGTCGACCGGAGAGTGTCTCCTGTCAACCCAGTGCTGTGAAGACACTGCACTAAGTTGACCTAAGCTATGTCAACTCCAGCTATGTTATTCACGTAGCTGGAGTAGCGTAACTTAGATCAACTTACTCTGTAGTGAAGACAAGTCCTTAATCTCTTTTAAAGTGTAATGTCCATTGCCTTGTTACTCCTGATAGGAATTTCAGTACCTTCTGATTCTCACTTCTTTTCAGGGTTGGTTGAACCAGGCTGCCAAATATGAAGCCACATAAAACCACAGATCAAATTTAATGGGCTAGGGCAGGGGTCGGCAACGTTTGGCACGCGGCTTACCAGGGTAAGCACCCTAGCGGGCCCGGCCAGTTTATTTACCCGCTGATGCGACAGGTTCGGCCGATCGTGGCCCCCACTCGCTGTGGTTCGCCGTCCCGGTCCAATGGGGGCGGCGGGAAGCCGCGGCCAGCACATCCCTCGTCCCGCACCATTTCCCGCCGCCCCCATTGGACCGGGATGGTGAACTGCGGCAAGTGGGGGCCGCGATCGGCCGAACCTGCCACGTCAGCAGGTAAATAAACTGGCCCGGCCTGCTAAGGTGCTTACCCTGGTGAGCCGCGTGCCGAAGGTTGCCGACCCCTGCCCTAGCCCATTAAATTTGATCTGTGGTTTTATGTGGCTTTGCAGAGACTCTTGAACAGTTGGCTTTGGCCCTGTCGCCCCAATTCTGAGTTTAATAACAATGAGGCCTACTGGATAAGGTGGCAGCCCTTCTGAGCCCTGTCCAGTTTAGAGGTCACTGAAGTACTAGATTTAAGAGTATGGTTCAATTAGCTCTGTGGAGTAGGTGTTTTGAGTTTTTTAGCTTGATAGTTTGTTGTAATGCTTTATGAAGCACTCAGGAGCCAGGTTTGTCAGGGGAGGAAGCTCAGCATATATTTTCTACTTCACAAGCACTGAGCTTAGTTCTCCTTGAACTTCTCGAAACTTCTGTTTCACACTGGGCATGCTCACATGCTTAACATGGGATTAGCATAATCATGCCATACTATTATTACATAATCTCATTAGCATACAGCTCTCATACAGAAACACTACATTCCTTTTCCTTACTTCCTCCCTTAATCCCCTTTTATGGATATATAACTTTTAAATAGATTTTTGCCCTCAATTATTTGTTGAGTCACTTACATCTGATCACAACCTGGTGTGTCTTTTGTTGGTTATCTCAAAGCACAGCTACGAGTAGAGCTGGTTTAAAAGATTTCAAAATTTGTAAAGTTGATGAAAATTTTAATATTTCAAATTTTGATTGAAAAATGTTTTGATTAGGCCTAGTTGGTAACATTACTTTCATTTTAGGCATCTTATACTTTCACTTTAGCCAGGTGCTACTTGAACTTGTCATCCTTCATGATGTTTGGGTCTAAAAGGGACCTGATTTTCAGTAGTGCTGAGCACCTGCAGCTCCTGTCAGTTGGAGATGTAGGTATTGCACATCTCTGAAAATCAAGCCATTGGTGGTTTTGGTGCCTCTAATGATTCTTCTGGCACTGACACAGAAGGATTCTCATTCTGTTGCATGTTCCTTGAGTTTTCACCTCTTTTCCTTCTGACCCAACATGCCTTTGGGATGTCTTAGGTATTTCATTTCAAGTAGACATTGATTATTTCTCTGCTGTTGACTTTTCACAATATAAGATCTCTTGTCTCTTGTGGGAGCCAAAACTCGCTGGCTTCCAGCTTTTATCATCTGTTCTAAAGTGACTTAATCACCTTCTTGTCAACCTGAACAATGGTTCTGTATGCCTGTTGTAAAATTGTTGTCTTTTTTGCTTTGATTCCTGTTTTGTTTTTAAGTCTGGTATCCACTTCAGTTTGAGCAAAAGAGGTCTTGTGGGAAGTAAAATCCTTGTTCATCTGTAAAAAAGAACAGGAGTACTTGTGGCACCTTAGAGACTAACAAATTTATTTGTGCATAAGCTTTCGTGGGCTACAGCCCACTTCATTGGATGCATAGAATGGAACACACAGAAAGAAGATATTTATACATACAGAGAACATGAAAAGGTGGAAGTAGCCATACCAACGGTAAGAGGCCAATCAATTGAGATGAGCTATCATCAGCAGGAGAAAAAAAACTTTTGAAGTGATAATCGAGATGACCCATAGAAAGTGTGAGGATAATTTAACATGGGGAAATAGATTCAATTAGCGTAATGACCCACCATTCCCATCTGTGTGCACCTGTGTGCATGAGTACTAGGGAAACCCATCCTTCCGTTGGTGTATTTCATAGGTTCAACAGGTCTATATATGGGTCACTATTGTCACGTATAGATGTCTTCAAGAGATTTTTCACTGTCTAAATGGTTCTCTTAGTAATCCCATGACTTCATTGCACAAATGGGTCTTAGGGAATTCTTAGAAGTCTGCACATGAAAACTGGGATCTCTTGACAGTAAGTTCAACTCGTAGTGTTATATGGTTGACATACTGCAAAGGGTAATTGCCATCTTGTGTTTCTTGTGTTTGCTAGTGATTTTAAAGTAATAATCAATTTAAAATAGAGAAACCTCTTTGCATATTAAAATAAGTCTTCCCTTACACTTTGCATTAATACATCTGGAATTTCATGACCCTTCATCAGTTCTTTGTCTTGTGTCTTTTGAAATAGTTCTATGTAGCAAAATGTATTAGCGTGTCTGTTATCTGAGCACTATTCATGGAAAGGACAATGTATCTCTTGCCTTTTGATAACGTTTTTTCAACACACAGATGACAGCTATGAATGTTAGTGAGTGTTTCCTGCCCCATCCAATGTAGACAGAACAACCAGGCCCTTTCTATTTAGCAAAATGTTGTCTTCATTAATTCATCCATAAATAGTCAATATAGTCTTAGGGTACATCTATACTGCAATGTAATCCCAGGGTTAGTAGAATTTGAGTTAGCAGACCTTGGGTTTGTTAACCTAGGGCTTGAGCATCTACACTGATTTGTAACCCTAGGTTAGGAATTACCTATTAGGTTCACTCCCTCTGGGGCACCTGGCATTGGCCACTGCCGGTAGACAGGATACTGGGCTGGATGGACCTTTGGTCTGACCCAGTATGGCCATTCTTATGTTCTTAATTGTTGAACCCTGGGCTCCAGCATCTACACTGCATTATATGGTCCTAACTCTGACCACATATATCCCAGACTTCCTAGCACTCTCCCAAAATGTGGCCACGTTAACCCTTTGCTCGTAGTGCAGTCTGACAAAACTTGACTGCCCACCAAAGTTAACTGTCCAGAGGACAATGAAAGTCAGCCCATGGAACTGTGGAATACTTTTGATGGCTTCCCAGAGCATGAGTTCAGTGGGGCTGCATTTACAATGCAAAGCAATAGTACTTAAACTCTGGGTCCCAGCTTGACTCAAGCTCAGACCCTCCATCCTTGTGGGGTCCTGGGACCCTGGGTCTTAGCCCTGGCTTAACACTATTTGTGTGTATATAGAAGGGGGGTTAGGCTTGAGCTTGAGTTCTAACCCTGGGTTTAGGTTGCAATGTAGACATACTCTCGTTACAAATGCTCTTTCTGAAGGTCAGCCTTGGAAAACCAGGTTTATGGACCACTGGGTGTGTTTCAGTAAGAAATTCTGGTAGTTTTGAAGATACCTCACTTGAATTTTATAATCATTACACTCAAGAGGTGTTAATCTGATTATTACCCAGCTAAGCATATTAATGTGATTTATATTCCACATGGAGATTGATCCTCCTCTCCTACACTAATTTTGCATCAGCTCACCTGGATGGAGTTACTCCTGATTTACCCAGGTGTGAATGAGTGGACAATCAAAAAAAACTTTACAGCTTCAGCATTATATATTAGATTGTAGGTGATGATGAAGACAGAGGGCTAGGGCTTTGGCAGCAGTACTGGCTGCTTTCTGCTGCTCTGGTCCTATTGAAGCAGTTGGAGATGTCACATGTGTATCTACACCACCTGCTCTCAGCTCCCTGATGTTGGGGGCATGTTGGGGTAGAATAGGTGTGAAAAGGTGCAGGCCAAATTGCTTGCACTTCAGTGGTCTCTAATTACTAGAGAAGTTCTTGCTGGTGTGCCTTAGAAGAGCCCTTACTTTGTTCCTGGTTATGCTGGGAGAAGAAATGGTCTCCAGCTGGCCCCAGAATTAGTTCCAGTGCAAAACACAGCTCAGCCAGACCGGACAATCTGGTCCAAATGTCTCAATTTACAAACCTTTAGTTTGACATTATATTTATTTGTGTTTTTAAATGTTAATGATTGATAATCTTATTGTAAGTACATAGGCTGGAGTGACGTTTCAAAACCTACTATAGCAGCCAGAGCCCCTGGGCTCCCATGCTTTGACTGCTAAAGATTCTCAAAACTGAATTGCAAAACCCAATCCAGCATCAGCAGGATCTGGGGCCTGATCTATATAACCCTTATTTATGTAAGCAGCTATCCTAATTCATGCAAATAGTCCCAATGATTGCTATATTGAAGAAGACTTTATTTTCCTGTTTGCATACTTCTAGCATTAGTTTTTATTATAGATTATGTTGTTACCATCCTATATGCACATTGCAACTGCTTTCTTGTAATTATAGCTCATTTAAAGATCTTTTTTAATGGATTTTAATGTTTCTTCCATCCAAATATATGAAGCCATTTTTTGTCCCCTAGCTATGAACATAACTCTCATTTGAATCAATACATTTCAACTGTTAAATATGTCATGGTGTCTCTTTTAGCAAAGAAATGCCACCTTTTGGGGCCATAAAATACAGTGAATTGAAAGCTAACACCTAATATATTTTTCATTAAATACAGATGTTCAATGCAAAACTCATTCTTTCAGCATTCATAAAAGGCAGCAGAACTAAAATATTCCAGCTTAATATATAAAAATGTAATAATCAAACTGCTAATGTAATTGTATTGTTAAATGGCAAGAGAAGATAGAAAGCATTTTTTCTGCATCTGTTTAAAAAGGAATATATATATATATTTTAAGCTTATTGTTTTAATCAGATTTATAAAAGCAGCCAAGAGAATAGCCAAATCCATAAATCATAGGACATCATGGGCATTTAAAATGAGGGTTATTTTACCTATATAGAAAATCCTAAAGAGTTTGCATTTAAAACAATAAAACTTCAGTTATGGTTAAAGAAACTAATGTATATATCTTACAATAGAGTTCTATATTCACATATAATACTGCCTTTTAAAATAAAACAGCTTCTAATATGTCCATTCTTTAAATTAGCTTTCTGATAGTTTCGGCACCTTCGACCGAAGGGACAAAATGGAAAATATTTTTCATTATTAACAATAGAAAATGTAGGCCAAACATGGTGGTGAAGGTATTAAGGCGCTGGGATGCTGACTTTTTTGCGTCTGGGGGCTATTAATTTAATTCCTGGCTCCAGAAGAACTGCATGCACCACTAAAATAATGTCAGTTATGCACAGACTTCTATTGTGATGCAGTGCTGCTACTGCTCTTCTGCCACCTGCAGAAGTCATTATATACACTAGAGGCTACAATATGAAATCTACAGTGGAGAGAATCAAGGCTAAAAAATGAATGGAAAAAAAGGTTTTACGTCAAACAGATGTTCTTGAAAGAATAAATGTATCAGAAATAACAAGTTTAACTTGAACCAGAAAAGTGAGTCTATTGCTGCATCTGAGAATCACATGCTTTACAGATCTTATTTTATTCCTCTCTGGTTTTAGCCTACAAAATGAAGAACACTGGGGACTGTTTTCCTTCAAGGTGTTACATTATTGTCAAAGTACCTAAAACCTTTCCAACAATTTCAAAGCCATGGTCAGATAAATCCTACTGTAGTATCCTTTTGATTTTTGTGCTTTTGTAAATTAAAATTTGATTAAAATTGGTCTGGTTTGTATATTTTTGGACAAAAAATACAAAATGAAATATTTCAAAAAATTATTTTGTTTTAAAGGGATAGAAAAAAGAGGGATTTATTTAAAAAGAAAGGGAATGTGGTTCAAAACAAAACAATCCAACCTCTCTTTTCTTTCCTCTCTCCTTTTTTTTTTTTTTAATGGAAGTGTGAGACAGTTTTTAAAAATGATTATAATCATAATAATTATTATTGTATGTACTGCATTGTATTATTGTATGCAATCAGAGATTTAGGGACAACTAGTGCATGGGGCTAATAGCCTTTGGTGGATCTATCCTCCATGAATTCATCTAATTCTTTTCTGAACCCAGTTATACTTTTGGCCTTCACACCATCCCTGGCAACGAGTTCCAAAGGTTGACTATGCATTGTGTGAAGTACTTCCTTATATTTTAAACCTGCTACCTATTAATTTCATTAGGTGACCTGGTTCTTGTGTTATGTGAAGAGGCAAATAACCCTTCCTTATTCATTTTCTCCACATCATTCATAAATTTAGAGACCAGTATCGTATCTCCCCTTACTCATCTCTTTTCTCAGCTGAAGAGTCCGTCTTTTTAATCTCTTCTCAGATGTAAATTGTTCCAGACTCTTAATCATTTTTGTTGCCCTTCTCTGTACTTTTTCTAATTCTAATATATCTTTTTTGAGTTGGGGAGATGAGAACTGCACTCAGTACTCAAGGTGTGGGCATACCATGGAATTATATAGTGACATGATGTTTCTTGGGTCCTGTGGCACCTTTGAGACTAACAGAAGTACTGGGAGCATAAGCTTTCGTGGGTAAGAACCTCACTTCTTCAGATGCAAGACAACTGAAGAAGTGAGGTTCTTACCCACGAAAGCTTATGCTCCCAATATTTCTGTTAGTCTTAAAGGTGCCACAGGACCCTCTGTTGCTTTNAAAGGTTTGATGTTTGCCCTCAGAGCTATGCAGAATTGCCAACAGCAATAGAGCTAGTCAAACTTTTAATCAAAAACGGTTTTCAGTTGGAAAATGCTCTTTGACAAACTTTTTTTTTTTTGCAAAATGGTATCAATTTCAACAAATGTCAATGTTTTTCTAAAAAACTTTTCGTTTCAAAATTTGTTATATTAAAAAATGTAAAAGGCTCAAAATCTAAACAAAGCATATTGATTTCCAAAAAAAAAAAAAAAATTGACACCATGCAAGGCACTGCATTTAGCCGTATGGAATGGAAATCTATCAACCTCATGAAGAAACTTGCACAAATACAGACAGATATCATCTTCCTTTCCAAATGCAAACGGATGGACAACTTGCATCTGAAGAAGTGAGGTTCTTACCCACGAAAGCTTATGCTCCCAGTACTTCTGTTAGTCTCAAAGGTGCCATAGGACCCTCTGTTGCTTTTTACAGATTCAGACTAACACAGCTACCCCTCTGATACATGATATTTCTTGTCTTATTATGATTTCTAATGTTCTGTTAGCTTTTTCAACTGTCATTGAACATTGAGCAGCTGTTTTCAGAGAACTATCCACAATGACTCCAAGATCTCTTTCTTTAATGGTAACAGGTAATTTAGACCCCATCATTTTGTATGTACGGTTGGGATTATGTTTTCCCATGTGCATTACTTTGCATTTATTGACACTGAATTTCATCTGCCATTTTCTTGCCCAATCACTCAGGTTTGTGAGATCCCTTCATAACTCTTCACAGTCAGACATGGATTTAACTGTCTCAAGTAATTTAGTATTGTTTGAAAACTATGCCACCTCACTGTCTACCCCTTTTTCCAGATAATTTATGAATATGTTGAACAGCCCAGGTCTCAGTACATTTCCTTGGGGGACTACGCTATTTACCTCTCTCCACGGTGAAAACTGACCATTTATCCCTGCCCTTTGTTTTCTAGCTATTAACCAGTTACTGATCGAAGAGAGGTCCTTCCCTCTTATTCTATGACTGCCTACTTTGCTCAAAAGCCATTGGTGAGGGATCTTGTCAAAAGGCTTTTTGAAAGCCCACGTACACTATATCCATTGGATTGCACTTGTCCACATATTTGTTGAACCCCCCCAGGAATTCTAATATGTTGGTGAGGCATGATTTCCCTGTACAAAAGCCATGTTGATCTTCTCCAATATTGTGCTCACCTGTGTCTGATATTTGATTTTTTTTTAATTATAGTTTCAATTAATTTGCCTGATACTGAAGTTCAGTTGCTTCATTTCCTCCTCTATAGCAAAGCTTGGCAGAATTCAATTTTTATATTTTATATAATTTTGATTGGTAATATTGATTATTTTAAGTCATTTTACTGTTTTTATCTATTTTTAGTTTTCACACTTGCAGGAAATTATGGGGGGGGTATTAGAAAATAAATTATTTTAATGACAGTAGGCATTGAGATTCAAAAGTTTTATAACAGTTAAAACAAAATTGTCAACTACACATGTCAAATTAAGTATTCTTAAATCAAATTCTTAAGTTTTCAAGCAGCATTTTCTTTCTTTGCCTATCTGTAAATTTCAGTTACTATCAATGGAAATATTTTTATCATTTTGTCCATGTATAGTGAAATCCATGTTTACTGACACTTACTGATAAAAGTCTAATCCTTCCAATCTTATCTATAGGTTTGGCACCCTGGTTGGATTACATCTGCTATGATGCACCAGGATGTCCTGTCTTGGAGAGTGGAAGCAGTATATCATGTGAGATATAATCCACTAGGGAGCCCAGCCTGTAGAGATCAATGGGGAAATGAGGCAACTGAACTTCAGTCCTCCTGAAGCAATGCGACAGCATTACCAAAATCAAAATATTTTTGTTTATGAGCATTTAATTTTTAGACCAAATAAATTGGTAATTTTTCATGGAAAGTAGACACTCATTTAATGACAACATTCATTTTGTCAAACTCCACTCTCCTTCAAAAAACAATTTTGACAGAAAATTGTCAGCACCTTCCAGGATCAAATCCTAAATTAACAATGAAATAGAAATTAACCTCTCATCTCTAAAGCTGGGGACTATTGGGAGTGAGGGTGAAGCTTGCAGTGTACTTGTTCTGAGGATAAATTTAAGACATTATGCTGCAGGGCTGTCAATCTGGCACCTTTTTAATGTCACTAAAATAAAAAAAGTGGTCCCGTATAGTCAGAAATGGTAAAATAAGATTAACAGAATCTGGCATATTAGTTGGACTCATTCTACAAAAATGTGTTGTTTGACAAGATGAATGTTTAAAAATATACCATCCCAAAGAAAACATCAAATTATCCAACCAAAAAATGTATCCAAAAAATTGAGTCTCAGTGCCAGGAAAATAGCAGCAAGACTAAATGATAAAAACTCAGTGTAATGTGAGTTATTCAGTTAGGGCTTGTTTCTAAGCCCATTGAAGTTAATGGAAAGACTCCCATTGACTTCAATGGGGTTTGGTTTATGGATTTTCCTTGCAAATCCATTATTTACATTTCTTGTGTTGACACAGGCATCCTTTTTTGCCATGTTAATTTTCTTATTCCCTTTCAGGTAGGGAGATAACGGCAGAAACTTTTATGGAGAAGTTGGATAATGGTGCCTTGCTGTGTCGACTAGCTGAGACCCTACAAGAGAAATTTAAAGAAAACAGTTTTGATGCAAACAAGCCTGGCAAAGTAAGTCTTGGATAACATGTCACATGTGCTATCAGCATTTAGGATCTGTAACTTCATGGATCTAATTGTATTTGAGAGTTTCAGAGGTTTTGTTTGTGGAGGCTCTACCCCTTGGAACCTGGGACCACTACTCCACATAGAAAAATGAGAAAAATAAAACTCTAGTAAAATCAGCGTACATTCCTCCAAATGCTGAGTGCTTTTTCTTATATGCCAATCCTTTCACAAAAATAAGCTATTTTAGTAATCGTGCTGGTATCCTTGACAATGTAATGCACATTCCATTAAAGGCTCTGTTGCAGCAGCACTTCAATGAACAGCCTGGAAGCCACAGAAGAGCAGCAAAGGTTGCTTTGAAATGTGTTCTTAAATGGACTGCCTCAAAGACCATTGGGGACAATGAAAGTCTTTCTGTTCGCTTCAGTAAACTTTTGATCAGCCCTAAAGTCTTGTTCTGCTCTTCAAAGTAACCTTGTAAAAATGACATAGTGGAATTTCATGTTCATTGTCTTTCAGTGAGTTCCCTATCAAATGAACTCAGTGTACAAATAACAAAAGATTTTTTTTTTAACCACCAGTCCTGAAAACAAAGCCTGAGCTCTGAGAGTCAAGCTTGGCTCTTTCCATCCTACACATCTTCACCTGTAATAATTTTGGTAACATTTGCCACACATTCAATTGGATCTGGGCTGCAGGAATGTCGGCAGTTGCTGTTACAGGCCGTTTGTGATCACTATAGCGCTTGCTCTGCCTGAAGCCAGGCAGCCATGTGGCATGTCTGTCTCTCCATGCTGAATCACAATAGGGAAGAAGAGAAGAAGGCAGTCATAGGGCAGAGGTGAGGGGCCTAGTACTAGCACCAGAATCCCCAGCATCCTACCAGACAGTTACCTATCCCAACATCTGGCTTTCCCCCTATGAATCCAGCCAACTCCTCTGAGTCTCCAGATTACCTCTAAACAGGTTTTCCTAGCCCCTCCCCCTCCAAAAGTGGACACCTAGTCCTCTCTGAGAATCCCAGTTTTCCCTGATTCCTCCTCTTCAGCAATCCCAGACTCCCTCCAGCACCCTCCTAGCCCCAGACACCTTTGTTTGTTCAGCACCCATCCATCTCAGACACCATCTGGGGCTTACCTGCCATCTATCCTAGCAGCTCCTCAGAGTCACTCCCACCTACACTAGCCACAAGCTGCCAGATTTTCTGCAGTTCCTGTCCTTCACTTGCCACTGACTGAGACAGGATGTGTTGACCATAAGTTAAAGTTTATGGTCATATGCAGATGTTTGTGCATATGCAAAACTCACAAACACAAGACACATAAATTGGTGCAGTGATAAATGATGACAGGTCAGGTCTACAGAGCGATCTAGATCTCATCTCTTGAACAAACATGCATTACTACAGCTAAATGCAAAGCCATCTGTCTAGGAACCAAGAATGTAGGACTGTATTTTGGAAACCAATGACTCAGAAAAGTACTTAGGGATCATGATAGATAAGTTAAACATGAGTTTTCAGTGTGATGCAGCGGCTAAGAAAGCAAATGCTAGGGTTGTGTATATATAACCAACAGAATATCGAGTAGGAGTAGGGAGGTGTTATTTCCTCTCTCTATAACATTGGTAAGACCATTACTGGAATATTATCACCAGTTCTGGTGTCAACACTTTGAAAAGGATGTTGACAAATAGGCAAGGGTTCAGAAAAGTGCAATAGGAATGATCTGAGATCTTGAAAATATGCTTTACAATGAGATGCTAAAGAATTTAACGAAGAGCAGGTTAAGAGTTCAGTCTATAAGTACGTATATAGGGAAAAGATTTCTGATAGTAGATAGCTCTTTAGCCTAACAAAGGCATAACAAGATGCAATGGCTGGAAGCTGAAGCTAGACAAATTCAGACTAGAAATAAGGTGCACCTATTTTATAGTGGAAGTAACTAACCTTTGGAACTACATACTTTAGGATATGGTAGATTTTCTATCACTTGAAGTCTTTAAATCAGGATTGGATTTCTTTGTAAAACTTATGCCCTTGCTCAACCAGAACTTATGGGCTTGATGAAGAAACCACTTGTTGAAATTCTATGGTCTGTGCTGTGCAAGAGATCACATTAAGATGATTGGAGTGGTCTGTTCTGGCCTTAAAATCTTCTAATCCAGATGCAGATTCGTTTATCATACAGTTTGCATAAAATGTCACACCTGGGGCTATGCAAAATTTGGCAGCGATGAGCTTTACTTAAGTTCTATCAATTATTAATCACTAGGGCGGATAAAAAAAATTTGCAAATTTGAATTTTTTGACAAAAAAGACACTTTGTGGAAATTTTTCCTATTCTGTGACCCCCTCTGTTTACCACAGTTTGTTTGTTTATCACATTAAAGAAGAAAGTTTAATGCAAGTTACGGTGGTCCACCTAAAATGTTGACGTAGAACTACCATTGGAAGCTCTCCTTTATAGAGTTCTGATGTCTCTTGGTGAGCCAGAAAGTCAGACATTTGCACAGGTTGGCATAAACTTTCAGAAGGGATGGACTAGATGATCTCTTGAGGTCCATTCTAGCCCTACATTTCTATGATACTATCTTTACTTTCTCCTCCCCTTTCCTACTTTCTATATCGGGGTCGGCAATGTTTGGCATGTGGCTCGCCAGGGTAAGCACCCTGGCAGGCTGGGCCAGTTTATTTACCTGCTGATGCGGCAGGTTCAGACGATCGTGGCCCCCACTGGCCGCGGTTCGCCCTCCCGGGCCAATGGGGGCGGCGAGAAGCGGCGCAGGCGAGAGATGTTATCACATAACTTTGTTATCTGCTGTTGCTTGGGGAGAGAGATGATGTTAGCAAAGATTAATAGGAAATGTGTCAAAATGTTGGGCTACGTCCTCAGATCTTGAGACATTCTGGGCTTACACTAACACCACATGAGAATCTGGCCCTAAAAGAGCCAAAATTAACTGAACTCACTCTTTGGAGTAAGTAAAGCAGCAGGTAAAGAATAGGACAATTAGAACTTTGGCAATCTGTTATACTGTAATTATTTAGATTTATAGGTAATTTTCTTTGTCAGACTGGTATAACAAATTGAAATAACATAGAAAAATCTCAGTCCAAAGCTATTTCTCAATGTATATTTCATATTTGGAATAATAAGAATTCAAAGAAATGACAGTGTAATGGCTGTATGTCATTACAAACTATTAGGGGTCTGTTTATCCTTTCATATTGTAATTCCCTAATGTAGTAGTCCTAGGCAGTAGACTCCACAACTGGAAAATGTGACTCTTGGTGCCAAGGAAATTTATATGAGAATCATAGTGTATGAAATTTAGCATAGTAAGAATTCTACAATACTCTCTGGAACCATTACTGTATACCATGTTAATAATATATGTGGTATTCTGGAGCCATTAGATTGTTACTCAATGCATAGGAATAAAGAAACATAACAGGCTTTCACCCAGCAACCCCCTTGAAGATGACATTTTTGGCAGCTAGGTCTATTAGACACTCCAGCTTCTATTAAAATAGAGAAAGCACTTAGATCCTTAAAAAAAAAAAAAGAAAAAGAAGCTGACTGATATAAAAAGAATGACAGCTAGAATAACTGGCTTGGAGGCAGCAGCCAGACCAAAGCTGAGTGTGTGGGAGGCAGACAGTATAGGGTGAGACCAGGGGAGACAGATAATGGAAAAATCCCACAAGGTACTGCCATAATCCTAAAGACTAGAGAGAATTTAAACTACTTCCAAACGTGGAGCTCTCCCTTCTGTGTGAGCTGCTTCTCAAATGGTAATTCAGGCTCCATAAAATACTTTGGGTTTAATTCATTTTTACAAGTTTAAGGAAAAAGATACATCCTGTTATCTCAGATGTATATTGCTAATCCCTGTGCCCTTCTAAAAGCCTTTTAGTTGTCTGCCTTTGGTGTCATGTCCAGTAACACATCTAGGAATGTATTAAAACTGGATAATGCACACACTGAATCACTGAAGGAAGTTATTGCTCATTTGTTCATTGGAATTGCATGGAGCCAGATTGCGATACCCTGATTGAGCCTGAGTAATGCTTTTACACCATAAGCAGTCCCATTCCTACTGCAAGGTAGTATCACAATCTGGTTCTTTTAGTTATAGGAGTGTAAAAAAAAATCCAGGAGGATTTGGCAGCTTGGGAAGTACTGCTTTGATGGGATTGTTCCCCTCTCTTTTCCTCAACTGCATAGGAGCCCCACAAGAATTGGCCGTTGTGGGTGGGGGACTGCAAGAATTAGGAGGGAGTGAACCAATGGCTGTTTCTACAGCATTCTCTTCTCTCCAGACCTGGAGGACCCTGACAGCATTAATTAAATTGCTTTCCCCTCTGTGATGTAGAAGCATCCCTGTGGTATTAGGATACCTCCAGAAGAAGCAGTGGGCTGGAAATTCCCTGGCTGAACAAGAAGCTGGAAAAGGAAGTGAGGAGCCAGAAGCCAGCATAAAAGCATAGGCTCTGCATGGGTCTTGAGGGATCCCTGGTTTCTGGGGGTGAATTCTCTGATACTTCCGCAGGCAAGCACAGCAAAATCCTGTCTCCCTGTGGGACAAATTTGAAAGAAATTCTCTGAGGTCAAATACAGTTTCATGCCCCTTATGCATATGAGGTCAAATTTTCAAAAATGTATAAGTTATTTAGGAGCCTAATTCCTTAACCCCATAGATTTAGGCTGATTATTATTATTATGATTATTCAGGGCCAGATTTTCCAAGGTATTTAGTCACATAAAGATGCAGAAAGGCAACAACTGGGATTTTTGAAAGCACCTCTTTTGAATTAGGTACTTATGTGTTCCTTAAAATCCTTAGTGCCTTTGTGTGTCTTTATGCATCTTTGAAAATCTGGCCCGTAGGGGCTTTTAAAAATTCTGTTCATGGTCTATATTGATTATAGGTCTGATCCTACACTGCTGAATCAGTCAAAACTCCTCCTGGCAGTAATGGGAACTTTGTCTGCACATGGACTGCTGGAGACCCTGGAGCGCAGTCAGTGTAGAATGCATTTTGCAAGAGGGGCTGCATTTTTCTTTCAGAAGCATAATGTGTGCTGTTTGCAATGTCAAATGAGTCATAATCCTGCAGGTTTAGTAAACTGGCAGATACAGAGATAGTGATATTAATAAATGCCAGAGACTTGTACAGTAGTAAATGTCTGAAACTACCCATGTTGCAGTTAATGATTTGCTGTCCAGAAACTTCTTATTACAACAAGTGCAATTCCATAAAAGTGATTCATATTGCAGGATGCCATTTTGTAATTTTCTCCCACTGGCTTAGATTTCATCTCCTAACTCTCCAGGCAATATTTTACTTTTCCTGACAGATAGTTAATTTGAGAATTTCACAGCTGTACAAACAAATTTAAAGCATCAAGGCATGTGTGGTATGCACTGAGCACACATTTGCCAGGAATGATTTAAGTAACTTGTAAGATTTTAAAGTAAGCTCAAATAAAATGTGTTAATAGTTATCAGTATTTTAATATACAGGACATAATATTCTGCCCACAGTACTTAAAGCTGGATGTATATTTATGCTGTATTATGATTGAATTCCATTAAGGTCATAATGGTTGTATAGCAAATAAAAGCAAATAAAACATTCAGTAGACATATTTTTCAGTCTCCAGAGGTTCATACAGACTCATTCTTGTTTTTTTTAATGATCTCTCTGAAAGGGTGTCTTAGCTTAGCTTGACTTCAAATATTTTTTTATTTAGATATAAGCCTGAATCATGGGTCTGAATCCAAATCTTCCCTCTTCCTCTCCCACCCCCCGGGAGAGTCTGCACCTTGGGCTTTGATTTGGGCCAGTAATAGAGGTAGGCCTGAGCTTCATAGTGGATCTAGATGCAAAAATCCTAAAGTCCATGCAGTGAGGGGATTGGAGACAGCTTTCCAGTGTGTCTTCTTTGTCTAATGTGAGACAAGTTAAAATGACTGTGTAGGATTAGACTACATATGCAGTGAAATTCAGCTACTGTATTAATAGAAGAACAAATTTAGTGTTTGGATGCAGACATATGCAGCCCACATTGAGATTGTGTTCAGAATTTGTTCCATAGATAGTGAATACGTTTGCAATCATTGTTCAGAGTCTGTATTTTCAGGATGAGTCTTTTCTTTGGTCCACACTGTCCATCCTTTAATCACATTGAAGGTTTCTATAGTACTTTTTGCTCTTGTTCCAAGTCCAAAGCTTGCATTTGTGGCAGTGGAAAATATGTACAATGAATCAGATCCTCAACAGATGTAAATTGATGTAGCCATATTGATTTCAGTGGAGCTATGCTGATTTGCATCAGCTGAGGACCTGGCCCAGTGACTGCAGAGCATCCATGTTGAGCTTTACAGTGAAGATGAGAGGTGTACATTGAGACTTTGAGAAGAGTATTTTGCCCTAAATAAACTCTCTCGGGAGGATATATTTCATGTTAAAGAGTGCCTCTTTGACAGCTCAGAGAAGCTAAGCTAAGCAGTTGTCACTTGTAGAGCTCATATAGTGGTGAAAACTTATACAATTCAAAATCTCTGTACTCCTTTTTAAAAATATGTATTAAAGGGCACTGTGTGTCTGGATGCAAATAGGGAAGGATGTTCTTATGGCTAAAGCACATGATTGGAAGGCTGGAGACCCAAGTTAGTTTCAAGCTCTGCTGTCAACTTGCTATTTGATCTTGGGCAAAACACTTAACACCTCTATGCTTTTTCTTTCCATATATGAATTAGGAATAAAATGTCTCCTGGGTGATTGTTTTAAGGTTTAATTCATTAATGTTGTAAAGTGCTCTGAGATTCTTAAGTTGTAGGTACTGTATGTTATTGTATGGGTCCCGGGCCCCAGTGGTTCAGGGCCTCATTAAGTTGTTTCCTTTGGGAGGAGAAATTGATTACATGAGATGAATCAGATCTTTTTTTTGGCAATCCTGTTTATTTAAAAAATGTACACAATGCCTGTTTCCCTGAACAAAGCAGAGACATACAACAGAAGGTACTTTCCATCCAAGCCTCCCTTTCCAGCTGGTCCTGCGCCCCAAGAAGTTCTGCCACTGTCCCCTCCTAGGGCCATGCTCACAACACTTCTCTCATTGTCTGCTGATTTTATTTTGCCTTCTGGCTACTTTCTGCCCATTGCATGCATGCATGCAGTGTAGTTGTAGCCATGTTGGTCCGAGGATAATAGTGAGAGAAGGCGGGTGCGGGAATATTTTCTATTGGACCAACTTCTGGTGGTGAGAGAGACAAGCTTTCAAGCTTCAGAGAGCTGTGACCTGAGGAAGAGCTCTGTGTAACCTCGGAATTTTGTCTCTCTCTCCAACAGAAGTTGGTCCAGTAAAAGATATTACCGCGCTCACCTTGTCTCTCTGATACACACATATACACACAGCTATAATCAATCAGTGCCACAGTTCCATCCTTTGCAATCAGTCCACAGGGAAATCTTTCAGTCCACATGGCTTAGCTGCTGATTTGTCCTTTCATGTGGCCTCATACCTCAAGTGGTGGCTTGCATTGTCTCTAGCTATCTTGCCCTATAACTTCTTCTGTTTAGCTGGAATGAAGGGTGGCTAGCACACCCATCAGCTTTAGAAGGTCTGTCTGTGATTGACTGTAGATGCGGGGGGGATACTATGGCATTCTGGGGTGCAGTCCAGACCAGTGAGGGGCTGTGTCACCACCTGCTCTGCAAGCTGGGGTGTCTCACAATGCTTTGCCGCTGTGGCTCCTAACCTGGGTTCCTCACACAAAGTCAAACAGCATGCAGGCCACACCCAGAGTATCTGTGTATAACCACAGCTCTAGTCCAGCAGCTCTGACCCCAGATGCTCGTTAACAAACACCAGCCACACTCTGGCTTCCAACAGCCTTAGTTACTACATGCAGGGTAACCCCAACATACTGCCAGTCCCAGATTTTCCCCCCAAAACATATGTTCTGAAGTGTCCAGCCCTCTCCTGGACAGTCCAGATATACTATGTCTGTCGCCCCTCTAAAGGGATAAAGATTCAACAGTTTGGCACTTTAAATGGAGTTACCCACACAGTTCTCAACACTGGATTAGTTTTGATTAAAGAATAAAACAAGTTTATTCACTTACAAAGAAAGAGATTTTAAGTGAGCACAAGAAAAGATGCATTAAAGTCAGAAACGGTTACAAGAAAAATGAAGATAAAATGCTTTCTAAACTTCATAAACTAGATTTGTCTCAAGGTGAAGTTTCTTATCACGTTTCCAGTAACTTTGTTGACCAAACTCTCAGGCCAGGATCTGGTCCCAAAAGCCCAATGGCTGGCTGTTTTGCCTTCTGAGGTGAAAAAAGACAGATGGATAGAGAAAGGGAACTTGGGGTGCTTTTGCCCCACATTTTCATATTTCAGTCATCCTTTGAAAAGCATTTTCATGAGAGTAATCCCTAGTTAAAGTTCTTTTTGGCTGAGAACAAGGACACCTGGAGTCTGGTGAAGGAGGGAGGCTTCATGCTGTTTCTCTTCACCTGTGTATGCTGAAATGCAGATTTTCTTTGTCTTCTTTCTTCCCCCTCTCACTGTTTACAGCTTATATTCAAATTGAGGTAAACACACATCCCTTTATTAAAGACAGGCCCAGTTGACCACTCCTACCTAATCAGGGCTACGTGAGTTAGAAGCCACTGCCTTGAACAGTATCCGGGGGGATTTCATAACTTTACATATAATGCTGCTATATACATTTCACCCTGATATTATTGACCAGTGAATTATTGGTTTTCAAATGATACTTCAAAGGCTTATTTTGTACAAAGATTATTACAATAATGTGTAGGATGTGAATACAGGGATTAATTTGGTCACTGGTGCACACATATATTCATACCCAAAAGGTTGAGCTCTTGGATTTGTGATATTGAAAATACTAGGTGGAACTAAATCAACTATTCTACCAGGAAGACCATTTACACCTCTACCCCGATATAACACGGCCCGATATAACACAAATTCGGATATAACGTGGTAAAGCAGCGCTCCGGGGGGGCGGGGTTGCGCTCTCCGGTGGATCAAAGCAAGTTCAATATAATGCGATTTCACCTATAATGCGGTAAGATTGTTGGCTCCCGAGGACAGCGTTATATTGGAGTAAAGGTGTATGTCCTAATCAGCCAAATACAACCAAGTGCTCAGAACTTCTTGAGATGACATTTCTTAGCAAAATATAGTACTACTGCATCAGAATGTTAGGGAATCTGGGATGCTGACTAGCTGCTCAGGATTTGGTACATCTCCTTAAGTTTCACTGAGTAGGGAGTCAGGAATGAGTAATGACTTTGAGGTTTGGCCAGTAGTTATTTATATTAACAAAATTTGTACTTTACCTTCAGAAGCCAAAGCTGTATATTGCTAAAGGATTAGGACAGTGTTGGTGGGCACCAGGGTTATGTGGTGTGTTGGAGAAGCATTAAATATTTCCATATCAGAATCAGGCATCTCAGTGGTAGAATGACAAAAATCAGTGGGGTACTGCAATCCGTGTCTAGAATTGATACATGGAGGGCAGAGTAAGACATAGACATGGGGGAGTAGCACTGTCCATAAAGGATTCCATAGAATCTAATGAGATAATATTTCAGAGTGGAGAGGACCATACGTTAGAATGTGTATGATGGCAAAATCCCAAGGCAGATATGAGCAAGTTTATAATTCTGGCTACCTGAATAGGAAAAGGATATTGAATGCACAATACTGAGGGAGCTCAGAAGCAACTAAGACTAATAATATAGCCATAATGGGTGACATCAATATACAAACTGATCAAATGTTACATTGGGACAAGATTTAGGGAAGTAATGTCTCAATTTATTAAACAGTTATTTATTAAAACACTTAATCCTAGAGCATACAAAAGGAGAGGCTATTCTCAATTGTCCTAAGCAACACACAGGGGTTGCTTCAAGAAGTAACTAAAATTGAGCCATTAGGTAGTAATGATAACAAAATAATTAAGTTCAATGTTCTCATGGGAGGAATCATATAAAACCTGCAGAAGGGTAGCAAATTTTAGGGATTTTGAGTATGAGGATGCTGATCAAAAATGCCCAATGGTGGTGATTAAAATCCTTAGACTCTGTATTGAGATTGCTTAAGCATACTATTTGAGAGCCACAGAAGGCAGACAGGCATACACCTAAAGAAAAAAGCAGATATGCAAGAAATATGGCTAAGTGACAATATTCAATAGGTTATGTGAGCCAAACAGGTATCCTTCAGAAAATGGGAATCCAGCCTTAGTGAAGCCAGCAGAAAGGAGCATAAAATTTGGCAAACCACATGTAAGATGGAAATAAGGAAGACAATCTAGTGACCACTGGAAGGAATAATTGGAACTACACATTGATTTTACAGGGTTCTAAATTAATGCAAGTACTCAAGGGAAAACTGACACAGTGAGGGCAACTCAATGAAAACCTCTGCTCAATGTGTAGCGGCTGTCATGAAAAACACAAAATGTTAGCATGCATAATGACTAGGAGAGGTAATAATTACATATGCAGCTTTCTGTGAATTGTTTTGAATGAAGGTATGCTGACACGGTGTAGGGGAAACAAGATAACCTTGCAAAGCCATTTACAAGAGTTAATCCATCTGGATGGGATTATTTTCACAAGGCTGTAAAGCCGTTTGTCAGATAATTCCTTACACCTTTTTCAGCATTGTCAATAATGTGTTAAACTTACTTACAGAAACTCTAACTGGACTGCTACCAAGTTTATAGCAGATGCATGAAGGGCCTGATTCTGCAGGCCTCAGACAAGCAACTCTCCCACTGAGTCCAATGGAAGAATTGGCTGTCTGCTGAGGACTGTACGCTGATGTAGAGTTGTGCATACTATCACACCAGTTGACACTATTCTGGAAGTATGATGGTTTGCAACCATATAGCACCTTCTTGTCAAGGATCCCAAAGCACTTTATAAACACTGAGGGCTAAGTCATGGTTTTAAAACAACAGCACTGAGTCAGGGGCAGTGTAGAGCCACACAACCCCAGTGGGAGCACTGAGACATTGGGCCTCTGAAAAGCATGCTGCTGCTTCTTGCACAGGGAGAAAGCCTAATTTGCTCTCTCAATTGTGAATGGAGCAGATTGCTTGTCATCGTGCACCAGCCCTGCTGCAGTCATGGGTTCGATGCAGCCATGCTCACCCCTCTGCCTCTGCATGGCCTTGCAGAGTAGCTCAGAATCTGGGCCTGTTGATTTAATCCTCACAACACTTGTGTGAGGTTGATACGATCATTCCCATTTTACAGATGGGGAAACTGAGGCACAGATATTAAAGGTGGGATTTTCAAAAGCAGCTTAAGAAGTTGGGTGCCCAAGAAGTTGGGTGCCTATCAAGCTCCTAAAATTGGTGGGAGTTGATTTTTAGCCTGCATTGGAAAAGTCAATGAGAGCTTAGTGGTTAACTCCTGAATGTGCTTTTGAAAATATCACCCCAAGTGATTGGTTTGAAGTCAGACTGCAAGACTGTGGCAGAGACAGCAGAAGAACCCAGATCTTTGGATTTCCAGTTATGTGCTTTATTAGCTGACAATTATGTCTCTTGCATTTATGCCTGGGTAATAATGTTCTTACCAGTTTTAGTATTACCTGTTAGCTTTCTAAATGATTTATCATTATAGCTGTGTCAGTATTATGGGGATAGATGAGTCAGTATTAGCTAAGATAGACAGATTCATTATTTAACTTGTTACTAGAAATTTTGTGTGTCCCCATTTCTACTAAATGCTTGGTAACATGTTACTATAACATCTTTTCTTAAGTACTTTTAAATAACTTGTATATCCTATAATAGTACACTTGATATGGGGCTTCTCACACACACTATTGGATGTAATTGCAGGATCTGGACTTAAGTGCATCATATGATTTTGTTTTTTACATTCATGTTAAATTTATCATCAAGAGCAAACAATTGCTTTGAGCTAAACCCCTGCAGTCCCTATTTAGTGTAAACTCCCCTGGACTCTAGTTTGGGCTGAGCAATAACTTAGTAAGAAGTACAAGATTTGGTTCTTATTCCCAAAGACTGTGAATCCTACAACATTGGGCAGAGATTGCTAAATAGAGAGGTGTGTGGAATACAAAGGCACAGGTAGAGAACATAAGACAGAAGAAATCATGCATTATGAACAAAATTTTCAAGCATGGCTTCCAAATTGTGTATGTCGTGGACAATTATACATCTAATTTCCATTTTTACATATGCATTTATTTTTCTTTGCACATGTAAATTCACAGCTCTTTGAGCAAAAGTACATAATAAAGCTTTGTTCATAATTTCAGACTGATTTAAGGCTGGATTGGAACTTTGGATCTATAGATTAACATTCCAATATGTTTTTGAACTCATGGAACCTTTTTTTAGAATTCCCAAAGCTCCAGCAGCTTTCTCGTGATTTCTAATTGGAAAAGTCACAGAAAATCAAAGGCTTTATCAAAAAGACAAAGATGCAACTTTTGTTTAAAACAAATGTATAAGGGCTTTGGAGAATCAAACTAAACTTCAGTACAGTTATGCATGAAATCTTATATGAGCATTTTTGGTGTCAAATAAAAGCTGTATCTTTGTTAAACATCTGGAAATCTGAAAAGAAAACAGATAAAGCAACTGCAAAAAATAGTCTAAAGGAAGAGAGAACTTCCTTCCTAGATCACTATCTTGGTCTCTATTCTTGACATTTGGCTCATGTTAGGTAAAGCCCCATTTGGAACTAATCTTGCAGGAAGGGAAAGAAACTCTCCCTTCACCGGCACCACTGCATTTAAAAGAATCACAGGGGATGAGATTGATCATTGAGAGAAAACTGGGAAGAGAAGGAATGAGAAGAAGGAGAAAAGACTTTATTTTAATATGATGATAAACACCATGTCATGATGACTACACCTAGGAATTTGTTACTCAACCAGCCAATGTCAGGTCATCTGCCTTCAGTTCAGGAGATCTCTGCAAAATGTTAGTACTTTGGGAGCAGCACCATGTCGTTCGGGAAGTGTTAGCAACAGCTATGATAAGGTTGCTAACATTTCCCTTCATAAGCCTCTTTTCAGTTGCTGATACCTTTGATTTCTCAGGCTGAAATTGTAAGGAACCGTAGGGCCAGGAAGCACTGTGGAGAGTAGTTGCTACAGGAAGTACTGCTCATGAGACCCAGAGTGACAGTACTCTGTTGCCCTCTGATTGGCCAACTGTCCCTACTTAACCCCAGGGGTTGGCCCAGGAAGTTGTCTGGGCAACCACATGGACCTTGGCCTGCTGCAATGACAGACTTTGACTTGTCTCCTGTCTTTGACTCCAGCCCAACTTCGACTCAAATTCTTGCCTCTTGATTCTAACCCAGTATTGCCTCTGCTCTTGTCTCTGACTCCAGCCTGACTTTGACCCTGATTCCTGCCTCTTGATTCTAACCTCGTACTGCCTGACCCTGGCCTGACTCTGACCCAGACTCTTGTTAATGGGACCTGGCCTTGTGATTCTTCCAACTCCGGCCTGGTGACTCCAATCCCTCGTTGGCAGACCTCAGCCTAGCTGTGACTGCTAGGCAAGACTGTCTATGCCCCAGTCATCTACAGAAATGTTCCATGCTTGGTAGCTTGAACTTTTTTTTGAAAGATTGAGAGAAAATGGCTCTATCATTTTTTGAGAATGAGGCTAGTGACGAATAGGAAGTTTTGTTAGTGTTCAAAATTTTTCTGACTAATTTTCAGTTTTAAGAGAACCTAGTGCCTCCATCCTTTGAAGAAGGAACTTGAGATTTGGCAGGGCTGATCATTGGGTCATGGAAGTGTCTTTTGCCATCGCTGTGAAAATCCTCTTAGATTTAGATGATTTTCCACATATTATAAATCAGCACTTGTGCATGCCAATAAAACTCGTTCAACAATTGTTCCTTTCTTTACTGAATGTCCTGAGTTCACTGCATATGTTTGCAGGCCCTGCCCAGCCCCATGCATCATTCTGAAGCTGATATTACAAAGCTTAGACTCTCAGTGGAACATAGACAAAATTGATTCTCCAGCTTTCTCCCATCAAATATTCATGCAGGGATACTATGCTAGAGTAGGAGCCAGAAGACCATGAACTAACTGGTGTTAATAATACCGTGCATTTCATGAACATCATTTTTAACAAGACCTCAAACCTATACAAGGAGTTTGCGGAGAAGAAAGTAACAGGGAAGGTGCATAAAGTTACCTCTGAAAGTGCTGGGAATCAGATTCAGGTCTCTAACTTGACTGCGCCGCGTCCATGTGCCACATACATTTTCTGTTTGTAATAAAATGGGTTAAGAAGGCTGTAGTATTGCACAATTTTCATTTAACTCTTATAGATGTTAGCTAGAAGAGAGTGTGCATCTCTCTCTCTCAGAATGAGGCACAGACAGAGGGAACATGGAGTAGCAGATTGTAGTGGTTTTGGTCCGGAATCTAAGCAGTTTGAGGGAGGAGGGAATGATACCACCATTTTCTAGCTTTATGATTGTGAAAAAAAATCCTTGAAAGTATGAATCAAGGATACACCTGTCTTGTCTTCCTGATTCTGCTGACAGCTTGAAGCAATAATTATGAGAACTGCCCCATTCTCTTCTATGATTTAATTATGAAACCTAAAGATTGTAATGTAAATATTGACATTATGTTTCATTGATGATTATTTTAGCAGAAAGATCCTGCTAATGTAGCTTACTCCAGAATCCCAAACTGTCCACCACTGTCCCCCATTCCAAACGTCTCAGCTGTCCAAATGATAAATCCCCCAGCTTCCTTCTTTAAAAACTTCTATGATGCAGTTATGCATTTTCCTTACAAAAATCCATAGACATTGAAACTGAAATGTAAGGGGAGTGTAACATAAATTATATTTAATATCAAAATAAATGCATGGATCTGGTACCCAACTTTCAGTTTACCTAATGGAGTGCCACAGAAACTAGGACACTTTTGTCCACAGAAATATTGGTCTTGGGGTTAAAGGTACAAGAGTTGGACTAAGGAGATCTAGATTCGGGCCCTGGCTCTACCACAGGCTCCCTGTATGATCTTGAACAAGTTACTTAATCTCTCTGTGCCTCTGTTCTCACTTATCCAATGTTGATGCAAATACTTTTGTCTCTTTTCTACGTAGATAGTAATCCTACTGGGATAGGGACTGTCTCTTACTATAAAAAGCAACAGAGGGTCCTGTGGCACCTTTGAGACTAACAGAAGTATTGTGAGCATACTATGTTTGTACTATACTAAGTACAAATGGACCTTGATATTGCTTTGGGCCTATCGGCATGACCACAATGAAAATAATCTAAATTCTCCTTGCACCATCCAACATTGCTAAGGACTTGAACAAGGCACTGCCATCCCTGTTTTTCCTGGGCCATACATTGCATGTCCCCTTGAAAGTCAGTCCCATAAGTTTCCCCTCTCTAAGTCCTGTTCAACAGAAGGATTCTTTCGATTGGCCACTTCTGCAGTTGCCCAATGGCACACCTGCCTTGGCGGACACTCTAACTTCATTCATCACACATGGCCCAGATATTTCCATCTTCTTTTCCAGATAACTTTAGAAAAACAGGGTTGCTGAACTCTTGGATGACTCTCGGCATTCATTATAAATTCATTCAATTTAATACCCAGTATTTTCCAGAGGCAGTTGCTTTCAAAGGCATTCCGACACCTGTCTGTACTTTTTGGTAGTTTTCCAGTTTTCACATGCATATATTAAGGCAGAAATAACATTAAAGGTGAATATTCATAAATTAGTCTTTAAGTTGTAGATTTTCAATGACCAAATTTTGTCTAAGCTGGTGAATGCAGCTGCCACCTTGCCAGTTCATGACATTATTTCCTTCCGGATATCCCCACTGATTTGTACATTACTGCCAACGTATGTGAATTGACTCATTTCTTGTACTACTTTGCCTTCTAACATAATGCTTGCATTGGGAGTTGTTGGCTGTAAAGTAGTACACATACCAGCTGTAATGTCCCATGGAGTAAGGGCACTATGTTGCAGGGGGACTTGTCTCTTCCACCTTCTTTTGACCACTTCTTTAGCCCTATGCTGATCTATCTCTCTCAGAGTTTTTCTGTGACCTGGCCAGAGGACTAAAGGTCCAGCTGAAAGTCCAAACAGATATTTGTATGATAATTCTTCTGCCCTCTTGAGCTGCACTGTGATTCTCTGCTTCTTAGCCCCTACTTCTGAGCCCTGCAGAAATTAATCTACACTACTTCCTCCTAGCCAGTTTCCCCCCAATGCCTCCCCTCCCCAGGGACTCAGGCAGCTTCTTCAGGGATCTCCCTGCTCCTTCTAGGCCCTATCTCAGGACTTTCCCCACAGGAGCTTAACTTGCTTTCTGTGTGTCTCCTCCAGACTGACTTCACCAGACCTTCCCAAAGAGAGGGAACTCTCCTGGCTCCTCTCTCCTAGTCTTTCTTCTCTGAGTTCTCCACTCTGTGAACGTAGGCTTTTCCTGACCCTTTCACAGCTGGGGTCACTAATTATCATTAAGTTGCCATATCACCATCAGCTCGGGGCTGTAAGGAACTGGGACATGGGTGGTCAGGTTCAATGAGTAGAGTCATAGTTGGTCAGTCCTGAGGTTTGAGCCAGAGTCTGTAGCCAAGGTCTGGAGCCATGGGGTCAAGCTGGAATCAATAGCTAGGAACCAGAGGGCAGGGCCAGAAGACAGGGACCAGGAACAAGATGACATCTGTCTTAGCAGTAGGTCAGGGATCTGCCTTGTTGCACAGACAACTTCTTAGTATTCCCTTCAGGCCTAAAATTAGGTCTAGGCCAATCAGAGACCAGGGAAGGGGATGTTGGTCATCTCTTCCATGGGCAGCACTTCCTGGAGTGACGGGTCTCCCAGTATGTAAGGTGTGTTTACTGTAGCTCTGCCAGCCCTGCCTGGTGGTGTTGTGGAAGCCACCCCCACGCCCAGTTTCAGGTCCCACAAATCCTCACAGGGGCTAGCTGGTAGGTTACAGGCAAGGCTGAGTCTGGCTTACCTTAAAGGCCAGCTGGCCTGTTACACTTGGGTTGTCATTAGATTTTTTTTTTCATAGCTGATTATTAACCCCGTCTTTTTAGCAATTCTGAACAGTCTTTCCAAGTTTGCTTGCATATTGATTGAGCTGTCACGTGGAAGAGCTATGTCATCAGCAAAATCTAAATGTTCTAGTGTACTGCTGTTGAGCCATGCAATGCCTGTGTTGTATCCATCTGCACTTTTTCTCATAAAGAAAGGCAATGCCCATGCCAAAGAAGAGAGTTGAGAGAATGCATCCTTCTTTGACAGCAGAGTCCAGGTTAAGCCATTCACTCCAATATTTATTTACTTAACTATACAAGCTGCACCTTGATATGAAGACTTGATGATGTTAATTATTTTTGTTGGCACACCATAACATTTAAACATGTTCCAGGGTGAATCATAATGGAGGATATCAAATGCTCTCTTAATCTATGACATTTATGATAAGTGGTTTTTGCCATTCAATGCTCTCTTCAATGATTATTTTTAGGATGGAAATGTGGTCAACACATGATCTTCTGGGTTGAAATTCATCCTGCTCTTCCTTATCTTTGTTTCAACCTCTTCCCTTATTCTGCTTAAGATGATACTGCAAATGACTTTGCCTATCATGGAAAAGACTGTAACACCTCACCAGTCAGTACAGTTGCTTAGGTCGCCTTTCTTTGGTATTTTGACAAAAATGCCATTTTTCTATTGTTCTGGGTGCTCTTCCTGGTCCCATTCTTTGTTCAGTGATCTTATCAATGGTCTCATGATTGCAAGCTTTCAAAGGGGGAAAAAAAGGGGGGGGGGAATTAGACCAGACATCTTAACTTCAATTTCTGGAAAGGTACTGGAACAAGTTATCAAACAATAAATTTGTAAGCACCTAGAGGATAATAGTGTGATAAATAGCCAGCATGGATTTGCCAAGAACAAATCATGACAAACCAACCTAATTTCCTTCTTTGTCAGGGTTTCTAGCCTCTTGGATGGAGGTAGGGGGAAGATGTAGACATGATATATCTTGATTTTAGTAAGGCTTTTGACCCAGTCCCACATGACGTTCTCATAAGCAAACTAGGGAAATGTGGTCTAGATGAAATTACTACAAGATGGTTGTACAACTGGTTGAAAAACATAAACAATGGTTATCAATGGTCACTGTTGAACTGGGGGGAGGTATCTAGTGGAGTCCTGCAGGAGTCTGTCCTGAGTCCAGTGCTTGTCAATATTTTCATTAATGACTTGGATAATGGAATGGAGGATATGTTTATAAAGTATGTAGATGACACCAAGTGGGGAGAGGTTTCTAGCACTTTGGAGAGCAGGATTAAAATTCAAAAAGACCTGAACAAATTGGAAAAATGCTCTGAAGTCAACAAGATGAAATTCAATAAAGAGAAGTGCAGAGTGCTACATTTAGGAAGGAAAAATCAAATGCACAACTACACAATGGGGAATAAATGATTAGGTGGTAGTACTTCAGTAAAGGATCTGGAGGTTACAGTAGATCACAAATTGAACATGAGTCAGCAATGTGATGCAGCTGTGAAAAAGCAAATATTCTGAGGTGTATGAACAGGAGTGTTATATGTAAGATGCGGGAGGTATTGTTCTGCTTTACTCTGCCCTGGTGAGGCTTCAAGTGGAGTGCTGTGTGCAATTTTGGGTGCCACACTTCAAGAAAGATGTAGACAAATGGAGAGAGTTCACAAGAGAGCAACAAACATGATAAAAGGTTTTAAAAAACTGGGCATATTTAGCCTTGAGAAAAAAGAGATTGAGAGGAGAAGGACTTTTACAAAGAGGATGGTGTCAATTATTCTCCATGTCCACTATAGGTAGGACAAGAAGTAATTGGCTTATATGTGTAACAAGGGAAATTTAGGTTAGCTACTAGGAAAAAATTGTTAATTATAAAGATACTTAGTTACGGGAATACATTACACTGGTCTACAATTTTTGAGAAGTCGTCTGCTTCAGAGATAAAATGTGCTATTTATTATGTATTTTGATGTGCTGAATTCAAATTTGACAATTAAAACAACTGGCTACTGTTTCTAAGATATTTTAGTTTTTACATTTTATGTCTATGTATATTGTGTAGACAGTAGAGTGTTAATCATAAATTGTAAACCTAGGTCTTTTCATGTGTTTATGGTTGCTTTACATGATAATATTTCACTTGTCCTGTTTATGTAACACTTTAAAAATCAGCAAAAGGATTATATAAATAAAATTTATTATGAAACAAAAGGCAAAAAACTATTATTTACATAGTTTAGTCCTATTCAGTGTCTACTCGGCGCTTCTTGGCTTGTCTCTTGTATTCATTAAATGGAGCATCTCTTGTCACTGTCCAGCAATAGTCTGCAAGCATTGATGGGCTCCATTTGACCTGATAGCGTTTCTCCATTGTTGCAATGTCCTGGTGAAATCACTCGCCGTGCTCGTCGCTCACTGCTCCGCAGTTCGGTGGAAAAAAATCTAGATGAGAGTGCAAAAAATGTATCTTTAGTGACATGTTGCAACCAAGGCTTTTGTATGCCTTGAGGAGGTTTTCCACCAACAACCTGTAGTTGTCTGTCTTGTTGTTTCCGGGAAAATTTATTGCCACTAACTGGAAGGCTTTCCATGCCATCTTTTCCTTGCCACGCAGTGCATGGTCAAATGCATCATCTCGAAGAAGTTCACTAATCTGAGGACCAACAAAGACACCTTCCTTTATCTTAGCTTCACTTAAGCTTGGAAATTTTCCACGGAGGTACTTGAAAGCTGCTTGTGTTTTGTCAACGGCCTTGACAAAGTTCTTCATCAGACCCAGCTTGATGTGTAAGGGTGGTAACAAAAACTTCCTTGATTCAACAAGTGGTGGATGCTGAACACTTTTCCTCCCAGGCTCCAATGACTCTTGGAGTGTCCAATCTTTCTTGATGTAGTGGGAATCTCTTGCACGACTATCCCATTCGCAGAGAAAACAGCAGTACTTTGTGTATCCAGTCTGCAGACCAAGCAAGAGAGCAACAACCTTCAAATCGTCACAAAGCTGCCACTGATGTTGGTCATAGTTTATGCACCTCAAAAGTTGTTTCATGTTGTCATAGGTTTCCTTCATATGGACTGCATGACCAACTGGAATTGATGGCAAAACATTGCCATTATGCAGTAAAACAACTTTAAGACTCATCTTCAATGAATCAATGAACAGTCTCCACTCATCTGGATCGTGAACGACGTTGAGGGCTGCCATCACACCATTGATGTTGTTGCAGGCTACAAGATCACCTTCCATGAAGAAGAATGGGACAAGATCCTTTTGACGGTCACGGAACATGGAAACCCTAACATCACCCGCCAGGAGATTCCACTGCTGTAGTCTGGAGCCCAACAGCTCTGCCTTACTCTTGGGTAGTTCCAAATCCCTGACAAGGTCATTCAGTTCACCTTGTGTTATGAGGTGTGGTTCAAAGGAGAAGGATGGGAGAAAATGTGGGTCCTGTGACACTGATGGTTCAGGACCAGAAGTTTCATCCTCTTCCTCTTCCTCATCTGACTCAAGAGAGAATGATTCTGGTGCATCAGGAACCGGCAGTCCTTCTCCGTGGGGTACTGGGCGTATAGCTGATGGAATGTTTGGATAATGTACAGTCCACTTTTTCTTCTTTGACACACCTTTCCCAACTGGAGGCACCATGCAGAAGTAACAATTGCTGGTATGATCTGTTAGCTCTCTCCAAATCATTGGCACTGCAAAAGGCATAGATTTCCTTTTCCTGTTCAACCACTGGCGAAGATTTGTTCCACAAGTGTTGCAGCATATGTGTGGGGCCCACCTCTTGTCCTGATCTCCAATTTTGCAGCCAAAATAAAGGTGATTCTTAACCATAGTGGTTCTACTGCGCTTTTGTGATGCAAAAGTCACTTCACCACAAACATAGCAGAAGTTATCTGCACTGTTCACACAAGTACGAGGCATCTCTGCTCACTTTGGCTAAACAGAAATGTGTCCCTTTGCAAAATCAAACACTGAAAAATAAGAGAGCACATACTGTATGATTTCTAGAGCTGATATAGGGCAATTTGTTCAGCAGAGTGATGTAAGCTTTGTTATGATTGCATCATCCGTAACTTCTAGGAATAACATGATGCAATTCATATCATGTATGACGCAATACCAGCTTCAGAATGCATCATTCATTGTTTTGTCTAAAAAGCAACTGTCCAAACCCAATCATAGATTTATTCATAGATCCAGTCAAAGATGTATTTTAGTCATTTCTGGTTTAAATTGAGATCCCTTCCCTTTATAACTCACTTATCCTCCGCCATTCCCAAGTCAAGGGTCGTATATACCGACCCAATAGCATATCTTGAAAACTAGAGCCAATCAACAGTTTTAAGCATCATTTTCGTTCTCAGTGATCCAGAATTGGTAAAGTTTGACTACATTTATTTCAGAAGCATTTTGGCTGTAGAGCAGTGTTACCAAAGGAGGTTGTGGAATCCCCATTACCGGAAGTTTTTAAGAACAGGCTAGACAGACACCTGTCAGGGGTGGCCTAGGTAAGTTTACTTGATCCTGTCTCTACATGGAGGGCCTAGACTAGATGACCTCTCATGGTCCCTTCCAGCCTTACATTTTTAAGATTTCCCCAGTAGCCGTTGGTCTTCACCTATAGCTGCCCCAAGTTTTAGCTTTTTTTTAATTATTATTATTGAGGCTTTCACTTTTTGTGATGTGAGATGTTATGATGGCTAGTTCTAGCTCTTTAACTTTTTGTCAAAGTTAATAGTTTCTTGCAGTGTTAGTCTGTTTAATGCCTCTTGAAAATGCTCTGCAAACTAACAAATAAAAAAGAACCTGGGTGCAGCTTGATACAAGGGATTGTTTAACCCATTGAATGTTCTCTGATCATTTAGACAGTGTTTAATTCATACTCACCTACACTTGTAGATATGACTGCCAAATTCAGGGTCAGTACCAATATACAGCAGTTGGAACCATATTTTTTTCTTCCAACCCTCAAGTGGAATGCCCTGGGGGCAACAAAACAAAACATTTATTTATGGATCTCATTTTGGAAAAAAAGTATACCAATACATTTCTTTTTCTATGTGATTTCACAGCACAGTGAAACAGAGACCCTCTTGGGTATAGAAGTGAACCTAACAGCATTTTTCCAGGATTACATCATCCGTTTCACTCACACTTTCACATCCTGCATTAAACCACATGTATGCACATCAACAAGACAAGATTGTAAAAAGAGTGTAACTGGGGAACTGTTTTCGTGATATTTGATAGGAGTAATTGTGGGCACTGCTGTTTCAAAGTAACAGTGGATATACTATACTATGTCAACAAAAGTCACTCTTGCCATATGGAAACCTAATTATTTCTGAATGATCTGTTACAAAACACTTTTGAGACATTCAAGCCATTTAAACAAATCAGTAAAGAATATTTGAGCATAAAACCTGTCTTTAATAAGAACTTTCATGTGTTTTAGAGTTGGGTATTAAAGGAATAGATTTGAAAATAATAATAATAAAAAAAAGCTTATTTTTAAAAGGAGGTAGGGAATTTTATCAGGTGTTAAGAAAATATTGGTATCCCCCTGCGATTCTTCAGAATTGGCCCAATCCTCCAGTAATTGAAATGAAAGAGTATTTTGCTGTTGGCTTCAGTGGGAGCAGGATTGGGCCCTAAGTTTGTGGGCAATGGGGTAGAATATAGTGTGATATATATTCAATGCATGATATAGATCTTTAGCATGTAAGGAAACTTAGGCTGTATAGTACTTTGCTATTCTGTGGTCTTATTTTAAGCATTTTTTGACAGTGATACTGTTTGCACTGATAAGTTCTGTCATCTGAGTAAATAGAAGGGAGGCCATGAATTATTTATAAAGCAAAACACTTCCTTCCTCCCCTCCCCCCGAGTCTAGCACATGTTTTGTGTTTACATGCCATTGCTTGTCACTTCTGATTTCATACTTGTTTAGGCCACCTGTCAGTGACATTGGCAAGATGTCTGTTGGTTAGACTGGATAACACAGCAGTCAGACAAGCTTAATAGTTCAGGAACATAGACACTTTTGCGATTTGCCTTCAGAGGATCTTCCTATAAATTGTGTAATCTAGAAGTCTTAATCATTATTAAAGTAAGATTTTGCTAGCTTCATGAAAATATCTCTTTCATAGTGAAACTCGCTTGACTGATACATTTAAGAGGCTGACCTCAGTTGTCAAGGTGAATATATCTAATGTATGGGTAGCACACTAAATAAACATTATGTACTGAAACTAACCCAATATGGGCCTGACACATTACTGCATGGCCATACTCAATTGTATTTCTATTTCCAGGCTTTTCCATCTACTTAAACAAGGAGACACAGAATATTTAGGTTTCAGAGTAGCAGCCGTGTTAGTCCAGCGAGAGCCTGCTGAATTGGAATTAATTTGCAAATTGGACACCATTAAATTAGGCTTGAATAAAGACTGGGAGTGGATGGGCCATTACACAAAATAAAACTATTTCCCCATGCTTATTTCCCCTCCCCCCCCAGTTCCTCACATCTTCTTGTCAATTGCTGCAAATAGGCCATTTTCATTACTACTACAAACAGTTCTTTTTCTCTCCTGATAATAGCTTACCTTAACTGATCACTCTCCTTATAGTCTGTATGGTAACACCCATTGTTTCATGTTCTCTCTGTGTGTGTGAGTGTGTATGTGTGTGTGTGTATATATATATATAATATAGTGATGGGGCAAGGCCAGATGGCTACAGTAAAGTAGTGAGGAACAGGTATGTCAGCCCCAGGCTAAACAAATCCCTGGTACCATGGTAACCAAATGGCAGTTGCGCCAGGTTAATCAAGACACCTGGGGCCAATTAAGATCCTTCTAGAAGGCAGGAGAGACAGCTAGATTGATTCGGACACCTGAAGCCAATCAAGGACTGGCTGGAACTAGTTAAAAGCCTCCCAGTTAGTCAGTGTGGTGCGGGTGTCAGGAGCTATAGGAGGGAGCTGTTGGAGGAATGAAGTAGTACGAATTCATATCAGGTGCAAGGAAGGAGGCCCTGAGGTAATTGTGAAGAAGATATTGAGTGGGGGCTGCTGTGGGGAAATAGCGCAGGGAATTGTACACACACTATTTCCCAAAAGTCAGCTTCCATAGCTGCTAAGTTTAGGGTCCCTGGGCTGGAGCCCAGAGTAGAGGGCGGGCCTGGGCTCCCCGCCACTCCCCTCCCTGATTAATCACTGATACTGGGAGACAACAGAGACTATGTGAGGGAGGGTTGTTTCTCCTCACCTCCCTTGTTGGCTTATGATGAAAATGGCTCAGTAGACTGTGACCCTTGCCTCTAGAGAGAGAAAAGCTATGTGGAGGGTCACAGTGAGCCTCTGAGGCTAGCAAAATCCGTCAGGAAACGCAGGACCCATAGAGTCAAGGACAGAACTTTGTCACTATATATATATATCTTCCTACTGTATTTTCCACTGTATGCATCCGATGAAGTGGGCTGTAGCCCACGAAAGCTTATGCTCAAATAAATTTGTTAGTCTCTAAGGTGCCACAAGAACTCCTCGTTCTTTTTACAGAAATATTTAGAGTCAGATTGTGTTGGTGACACCATGTGTTGGTGACGATGCAGAGCCACAGTACTCTACGTGAGAGTTCTGGAAGACACTGTGCCTCAGCAAGGCATAATGCCTTCCTGAGATCCCTGGCACAAAAGGTATCATGGGTGCAGCATGCTCTCCTTCACACCTACTCAGCTCTGCAGCCCAACATAGAGGCTCTAACTCTTTCCCACCCTCTTTGGGGTAGTAAACACTCAGGAGGCTAGCACAGGGATTGCAATCCTGGCTGACTCCTATCCCAGGTGTGCAAAGGAGGAAGCTTTGTGCATGCCATCTTCTTAATTACGTATCAAGGTGTGGGAGTCAACCAAGGTTTGGTTCTTAAATTAGTCTTGCATGAAGTTATTACACACCTAAAGTGATTTAAAAATGAGAAGGTATCCAGATTTTGTGAGGTGAGTTCATTTGATCTTCTTAATGTCACAATTGAGTAAAATGATCATCCACATATCTGTAGGGACACTATGGGCCAGATCCTCAAGTGATGTAAATGACTTCTCTCCATTAGCTTCAATTCTATCAGCTGATCTGGCTCTGTGTCAATAGGCTTATGTAGCAGCCTCAGACTGGGTTTTGGGTGGATATATAGTCTAGTGAGTCAAATTAACAAATAATGTTGCCAAACAACACATCTTTGAGTTCACCCATACATTGGAGCTATTGTAAATTAACAACATATCTTTCAAAGGTTTGAGTATAGTAAAAAGTATTATAAGCCATTGGGCCAATTTCTAAACTCATTACACTGGTCTTGCATTATTTCAATTCTGCTTATTCCATTAATTACTACTGATTTGCAGCAGTGTGAGGTCAGATTTGGGTCCAATGTGTGTCTGTTGGAAATGATATTGAGTGAAATAGTGGTATAATTTGTATTCATTAGGAGAATCATCAGCATCAAGGACTCAGTTCCATAAAACTCAAGATTTCTTTCTATTTTGGTGGCTTTCCGAAGGACATAGCCTGCCCCTGAATCCTTATTCTGACAAAACTACACTGATTTTTTATTAGCTTTCTTTTTCACTATTGTTCTTCCTTTGAAAGCTCTATATGCAGGAGCGGCACCAGGGTTTTTGCCTAGGCAGGAGGTCCTTCTGCACTCCCGGTCTTCGGGGCACTTCGGCCGCGGGTCCCGGAGCGAGTGAAGGACCAGCTGCCGAATTTCCGCCGAAGACCTGGAGCACGGAAGGACCCCCCCACCGCCAAATTGCCACCCCGCAAATGCTGGTGCCCTAGGTGACCGCCTAGGTCTACTAAATGGAAGTGCCAGCCCTGTCTGTACATTACTTTTTATTCCAATGAAATTCTCATTCACTGAGAGTTCACTGAGAAAGGAGTGCAGGCTTGGGTTGAGATGGATGAATGCTTCATTACATCACCAAGAATGGTGCAGGTCACGAAGGAGAACTCAATTGAAAATGCGAAGCAGTCAGTGCTTTAAAGTGTGAATTTGCCTCAGGATACTGATGCTCACTTGCTCTTTGAGACTGTTCTGATATGAAGAAGGTGTTACTCTAGAAACCTGACTAGTGCTAATTGTTAATATTGTTAAAGCCCAATCCTGTGAAGAGGAACTTCTATTGACTTCAACTCAGCACTTCTCAGTATGGGGACCTAAGCCAGAATGGAAGGGAAAAGCATTAGTAGTGGGGTAAAGGGGGACAGCTAGGAGGACTGGGTGGGATTTCAAACAGTGATCAACAGACTCTTAATTAGATTCAAGAGTATTTTGCCATCCTCCGTATCTGCTCTGACTCTTACCCTGTGAGATCAAGCCTAATGTGTCACATCCTTGGTATTGCCAAACCCTGTGTACAAAATCATGAGACAGGTTCCCCAAATAATGATAATTTTTTTTGTTTCTTTTTTTATTTGCCTCACGGTGTTTGTCTCTGATGTTCACTTTTTACAGTTTTTCTCTGTACCCATGAGGCCTAGAAACCTATTTAAAAATAAAAAAGCTGAGATTCGAACATAACCACCTCACTCTTGGGACTGGAGCTTTAAGAAAAAAAACACCAAATATCAACAGACTTGCAATAAAATCAGGAGCTGGCAAAACTCTCTCTATTGATATTAAAGTTTTATACTGCCACACATCATCATATTATCTTACAGCCCTGCATGTAAAATCAATAGCATTAGCAAAGTCCCTAGAGGACTTCATAAAGTCTCTGTAACTTCTTCTTTTATGGGGTCACATTTTGCCTGGGGTAGGTGTTTTGGGAGGGTTGAGAGGAGTTCGGGAATAAAGGGGTGTTCAAGCTGTGAGCGTTTCTTATGGTAGTAAAAGTTTTCTCAAAGAGGAAGGCTTTGCAATATTTCCTAAAGATGGTCAGATTCTGGATTCACCTGATCTTCTGTGGAGCTAAACCTCCTTGACCAAGATACTTTGTCTTCAGCTTTCACTTTATCTTCAGCTTTGTCCTGGACTTTGAGATCTGCATTATTCCAGAGGAGCCCAGCTGTTTGAGGGTTCATAAATCAATATTCAGTCTGTGGTATGCCTGGGCTTTTGCTTTGAAAATTAGGACCATGGTCTTAAACTGGGATTGGATGCTGACTGGGAGCCAGTGGAGGGACTTGAGCACAGGCCTTATTTGTTCATGGGGGACTGAGCCATAGAGTAGGTGGGCAGCCTCATTCTGTACCAGTTAGAGCCTGAGCATCCTCTTCAGCTTCAGATAAAGAAATCCAGTAATCCAGCCTGGAGTTGATAAATGCATGGCTCATGGTAGCCAGGTCCTCATCTGGGAGAAAGGATGAAGTTTCCTGGCAAGCTGGAGGTGAAAGGAAGCATTTTGGGAAACTGATGCTACCTGATCATCTAAGTTTAGTGAGGAGTCGAACAAGACTCTAAGGCTTCACACCACTTTGATGAATAGGGGCTGTATGGCTTCGTTGGAAGGTGGAGACAGAATTTTGGCTAGATCTTCAACATGTTTCCCCTTTCTGACCTGCATCACTTGCCTGGGTTCAGTTTGAGCCAGCTGCTTTTCATCCAAGAGCAAATTTCCTATAGGCATTCTGCCATTTTAGTAGTAGCAGTGGTTCCATCAGTTCAGAATGAGATATATAGTTGAGTGTCATCAGCATCAGTGATATTTTTTCTTAAAACCTATATTCCAATGCCTTTCACTATTTAAAATAAACTAGTGAAACTAGAGATGTTTGGGAAGTTGCACTGTTCTACACTACGTCCTTTGGTCCTTAACAAAAGGAATCATTTCTTTTTTCAAAACGGTATAACTCAAAATTATTGGGCCTAATTCTTGAACTCAGCTAAACTGTGCTTGCCACAGGACCCCAGGAGCTGACATGTGGGAACATGGATATATGTGGCCTTTATACCCCTTCTCTCCCTATTCTGGTCCAACTGGGGGCTCGTTCAGTCCCATGGCTACTGAGTTACTCCTAGCTGTACCTGTCACTTATTGGATGTTTCTGGAGATGGGCATTGCTGGAACATAGCAGCACTCTGGCCACACGCTCTAGGCTAGAGTCCAGAAGGCAGTTTTGCAGGGGCAGCCATCTTGCAAAAACTGTGAGTTGGCTGGTTAGGCCAGCTTTATGGCTTCTTTGTACTATTGGGGCAGCACAAAGAGGTCATATTAGACCAGACAATTGGGTGCATTATCTTGATTATACATTACTGCTGTGTAACATATTTTATACAAACTGCATCGCAGAGTTCTTTATAGAATTATTTCTTAAAGACTGGGCCAAATTCTGGTCTTGGTGAAGTCAATGGAAGTCTTGCAAGTGACTTTAATAAGATAAGTGTTTGATTCCCACCCTTCCTGACTGCCCCACATAAGCCAGCTGTTCCTAAATCCTGTAATTAGTGTGCTGCCAGCAGCTGGGGGTCAGGTGAAAGCCTTCTAAAGTCATTTGATTTTTTTTTCTTGCAGTGTTTTATGTGATGCTTTCAAGAATTATTTGGACTGTTGATAGTAACTGTTGGACATAGAATTGGAAACTGCTACAGACACCATTTGCATGTTCTCAGTTCTTTAGTTAATGGCTCTTGGATCTAACAACCAGCTCCAGTATAGAAGCAGTTACTCCATAAATCACTTTAATGGCAAAGCTGCACAATAAAAACAATAAAACAATTTTGGGGTCTGACTTTCTAAGTGATGGGGCAACTTTGGAAAGTTATGGGGTAACAATGGTCACTTCTCAGTTTATTTGACCTTCTGTGGCAGATATATAGGTTTTGACACCGTAAAAATGAGCTTTACATGAGAATTAAAATTTTTGATAGAAGCTTTGCATGTATGTCTTGCAAATGCAACTAGGGTGCAACACTCCCTCCGTTTTTCTGTGCTGGTCATTCTTTTTGGACCAGATTCTTATCTCAGTTATGCCCGACTAAGTCTGGAGTAACTCCCTTAGAATCAATGGTGTTTAGTTAGAATTACTCTGGTATCACTGATATGAGAATCTGGCTCTATCCTAGTCCTTGATTTTGTAAGTACTGGATGATAGTGTATGCTTTACTCAATGGGCTTGTAAAGTCAGCTGTTCAGAGTGTAGATTGTGCAAAACTGCCAGTGTTAAGAATTTTACAGTCCCAAAGACTCTAGCACATGCATCACTACCCCTGTTCCTAAGGTGTTTCTTGGTTACTAATGACAGATGTGAATACAGTATTTTCAAAACTGTAGTGTTACCTTTATAAATGACCAGAAACTGGATCCCAAGCAATCCACCCCAAATTTTGGGGATGTTCAGATCCAAATCTGGATCCTTACTTAACAGCTGACTTCTTATTCCATTAGTTCAACCAAAACACTGGATTTCAAGCTCCCAAACTTGAGGAATGTTCTAGTACTGATCCAGATCCAAACGTCACATCTTGGGTCAATCTCTTAGTACTTTTAAAAGCTCTGCCAGGCTAATGCTTCTGTGCCAAATAAATTGTACTATTTATTTATCTTTGGCTGTAATTCTTTAGGAAGTGAGCAAGAGTGACAGTTGACCCAATACATATATATCTATGCTGCATGATGTGATTTTACGTTCCCCAGGTACAAATACTGCCCTTCCAAATATCATATACCTAGAATGAGGATTTTTTGTTTTATTTTTATAGACCCTGCCAGTGCGGAAGATTCCATGCAAAGCCAATGCTCCTTCAGGGTCTTTTTTTGCACGAGACAACACAGCAAATTTCTTATCCTGGTGCAGAGATGTGGGGGTGGACGACACATGCCTATTTGAATCAGAAGGCTTGGGTACGTACTTGCTTATATGGTAATCGACAATGTTGAAAGAAATTCTGCTTTTATAGAACTAAAAGGTCAGCTGTGCTCACACTGATTTTAATGGGAATTGGATTAAACCAATAAGGCAAAAGCACTCCTATTTAAAATAGAATTGGCCACTGAATATCTTTTTGGTCCAGGTGGACATTTTGCAGATGGTTAACTTTCATACGTGCCTTGCCACATATGTTAGAAGTATAGTGCAATCCACTAAAGCTGGTTAAATAGCATTTCAAAATACTATATTCATTTAAAAAAAAAGAGCAGATGATAGGAAGAAACATACCAATACAGTGTTTTTAAAACCTAGAAATTAAGTTGCTTAATATATTGCTGGCACTCAACCTGTGGCTCTTAATCAATCAAAATTCCTATTTATTTCACCGGCAGTTCAGTTTGAGTAAGAATTGCACAGTCAGGGATGGCACTAGACACTCGAGTGCCCTAGGCCACTGCTACCCAATGGTGAAGGGGGAACCTTTAAAAGGACAGCCCCCAATCAGTGATATCCTGGCTGGGCCATAGCTGTCTAGAGCTTTGGATCTCACCACTTACTGCTAACCTGATGGAGTGCCAGGGCAGCAGGGGTGCATCTGGACAGACACTTATAAGCATTAAGAGTATGCAATGGACATGTTCAAAATTAGTCATATTTTAATATCTACATATGAGACCCCATGCCATTTTTAGATACATAATAGTCATTACTGACCAAATTGCTCCATGACATTGTGGCTCATTGTGTTAAAATGGATTGTTAAAAGAAAAAAAAAATCTGTTTCTGAACTAGAACTTTACCATTGGTCAGAAAATTTTAATTAATTAAGCACCAGGACCAAGATCCATTGAAGTTTAGACACTGTTTGAAACCTGCAGTAAAGCACAACTGAATTTCATCTTGTAGTAATAGATATAATAATAATAATAATAATTAATAAGATAATATAAAACTAAAAAAAACTAAAGCAGCTGTGACAGAAATTAGGAGGAAGATGATATTGTAATATCTCCTGAGTCTGCATTCACCCTCCCTACCCCACAAGGGATGGGCACAAAACCTATGCACCACTTAAATCCCACTTAAGCAGGACTTAGGAGGTACACAGGCTTTGTATTTGCCCCCTGCACAAAGATGTGTTTTATGCCAGGTACATTTTTTTTATTGTACAAATCCCTGATATTAGAATGGCCTGGGATTCTTGCTCCTTAGTTCACCAAATAAGACGATTCTTTTTGTCTCTGGAGAGTAGGGTCCAAACATGCTCACAGTTTTGGCTGCAGGAAATTCACCATTATACCACAGATTTGGTAGGTATATCTCAGGAAGGGAGAGAATATGAAATTATTCTCCCCATCCCACACTGACTTCTTTTCATCTGATTACTCCTCAACTGCCTGGAGGAGAGTGATATTCAACACTCATGCCTGCAGCTGCTCCACTACAAGAATGGACTATTTCAGCTAAATCATCATCCTAATAATGCTTCATACCTATTACTCTTCTCTTTTGAAAGAAAATGTAGGACAACTTTTTGCCTCAAGATTGCATTTCAGTAGAAAACACAAGATGAAGAGAATCGATTGTTTGCTTGTGATCTGAACTCAGATAAAAGCCTAAAGCTGTTTTGATGAGACTAATCTGTTTGTACTGAAGATAAATGAACACACTGTACTGCATCAAGAGGCTTCTGTATTCAGGTCCTCAAAAGATCTTTGACTGTATAAGTAAAATCTTTATCTCTGTTGCAACTGATCTGTTCCCCTTCTGTTCTAGTGTTGTGCTTTTTGAGCACTATTATTTGTGAAAGGATCTTGCTTCACTTGTCACTTGATCTGTTCTATTCTTACGCTGTTTTGTTTAATACACAAAACTGTTGTGTATCCCTTGGGGGAAAATGTTTGGCAGAGAAGAATTTTGAATGTGTTGACAAAGACCAGTTTTGAGGCTATTGCTTTGAAGATATGTGGATTGTATCTTATCACATTTTATGTAGGTTAATTGTATTTTTGGGTTAATCATCCTTCTCCCATGGAAAAAAAATCACATGGAAGGCAAACAAAATGATCACACTTCCAAAGCTCTGAAGCTGTGGAATATCTGAGGCAGGGGGGGTTTGCAAACACATGGGGGAGCAAGAGGAATGGACCCCTAAATGTATGAATATTGTGAGATCGACAGCTGGATCTGTGGCTAATCTGGTATCTGGGTGAAGAGTAAGTCCCTGGATACTCTCTCTCCCCCCCCCCCACCGTCTCACAGACACAGTGCTGCCATTGGCCGTGCCCCTTCCAATTCCACTGAAATACAAGTACAAGAGACTTTCTTTATTGGACAATTTCCTCTCTTAAGAAATGAAGCTAAAGTATTCCTGAATGTATCAAGCACAATTCAGATTAACCTTTATTAGAAGAACTTGATTAAGCAACTCATTTTTGTTGATTGGTTGAGTGGTCCGTTAAACATGTTTTGCTGTTTATGGTTGTTTTTTTTTCTCTTTTTGAGTATTAATATCTAGCAAGATATCCATGCTAATGGATAGAACACCTGGAAGAATTGAGGCGTGACTCACTGTCAGATGTAGGACCTGAAACTAATTTGAGCTCCTTTTCTGAAATTGACTAGATCACAGGTTGATGGTGTCCATTTAATTATAAAGCTTCAAGCAATGAGAATTAGTATTTTTACCTGCTTTTTGCTGGAGCTCTTAGCACAATGGGATCTTTATTCTGATTAGGGCCTTCGAGTGCCAATGCAGTAGAAATAACAACTGCTGTAATAGACCTTTACATTCACTTTCCCTCTGGACAGCAAATAAAAATTCAGTGAAGCTAAGAAATATAGAAGTGGTGAGATATGTCTGCACATGACATACTGGTGTTTGCATTGCTTTATGAAAGATCTTTGTGTCTTTGAGACTGCATAGCTCTGGAGATGGGGTCATTACTAAGGTAACAGTTTTTTGGGGTTTTTTTGGTTATAAACCGAATTGATGTGTAAAACCTGTGTAAATTGTCAGTGGTACAGCAAATGTTTGCTCATCTAGTCTCCATGGTCCTCAGTTTATTGGTCTCAGTCTACCTGATTTTGTGTCCATCTCTCTTCTTTATTATCTTGCTTGTCTGCCTATGGTATATAAAACCTGCTGTAATTAATTAGAACCACTGTTACATCTATATTTAGAATATTTCCCTGTCCTTGTCCTATTTAAATCTAAGCTCTTGCTCTAATTTTCTGTTTTTGCTGTGTCTGGTTTTATGAGGATGATTTTGATAATGTTTCTGAGTTGTTGAAAATGTTTGAATAATTTATGATGAAATAATGAAAAAATGCCCTGAGTCCCTTGCAGGAGGGAATAAAACTGCAGACTCATTTGATAAATAATAGTAGTAGTAATAATAAAATAATTTATATTAACTATTATTAATTTTATTAAATTTGGATCCTCCTCCTTGAGGGAGGAAAAATCATTTAATAAATCATGGAAATCATAACAGTGGCACAAATATGTATTCCCAGTGTATCCAAAGCTCCCATTATGATCTATTTCTTAGACCATAATCACTCACAGATATCCTCCCTCAGAATTGGGCACTGTATAAAAACAGAAGCAGATATAATCACTGCCCCAAAGGGCTACACACTATTGATTTTAATGGGAGTTTTGGGAGTTAGGGAGGCCTCAATTCTGCAAGGTACTGAGCACTCTGGATCTGATCCAGTAATGTATTTAAGAACAAAAGATATACATCCAAATGGATTACCACTGTCACCTACACTTCTCCCCTCAGACTTCCTGTATATTTTTAAAGCTATTGCTCCTGTGCTTAAAGGATAAGCACAAGCTTAAGTGCTCTGTTGGAGCAAGGCCAGAGTGCTCAGCACCTGTGGGACCAAGGTGAGAATGCAGGATCTTTGGTAAGGAAGTAGAAGAAACGATGTATTCTATTTATTTTTCTAAGTACAATTATCATGTCATCAAGCAACTTGATTTTACAGAGGTCCTTAACGGGTATAAATCCTGAAGTGTGTAAATAGTGTGTGGACACACTGGACCTGATCTCACTCATTCACACCAGTGTGAGTCAGAGAAGTGAGTTCTGATTTACTCCAGAGTGATGGAGAACAGAATCTAGCTCATTACTTTTTATAAAATAGTTTGCTCTTTAGTAATTTATCGTCAAATGAGATACTTTTATCAAATGAGATACTATCTTTTTAGACTTACATTGTTCCACTACAATGGAGTCTGTGAAGCTGAGTTGCCTCACTTCGTTCGGAACTCTGGGGCCTTTGTGCCTCAGGCTGGCCCAATAGGTCTCTTTCTCCATTGCCTTTCCCGTTATGTAGTTAATTACACCCATGTGAAGTGGGTATAAAATGCTACTGGAGCTCAATGATACCATGTCATACTCACTTTGCACTTACTATGCACAGGTATGACTGCACAAGGAGCAAGGCAGGAAAGAATCAGGCGTAATGTCTCCAGCGGTAGAGGGGACTGATACATCAAGACCCAGAAACTACCAGCAGCATCTCTCTCTCACACCATATTTCTCCCTTCCCTCAACCCTTTACCAAATCAGCAGTATTAACACTTGCATGGAACAGTCCCGAGTACTACAACTGACCAGCCCCAACTGACCAATACCACTCTGACTAGCCCCAATGCAGTTGCACAAGAGGGGGGGTTGGGGAGACTCCTTGCATCTTCCTCAGCACTGGTGCTCCAACATAGTGTCCCTTTTCGTCACATCTTTCACAAACAGCATATCTAAAGAATATGGGATTAGAATTACTTACCAGCAACAACCTTATCTACGGTCCAAATTTTTGTCCTATAGGCAAATAGTGAGTGTTGCAGTCCATGGGTTGTAGTAGCATTTGTACCTGCAACATCCCGCAGAAGTTCCCCTGTGCAGGGATATAGGCCAGTGGATCCATGAGACTATGATAATGCAATTTACTAGAAGAAGTTTGCATTCAATACTGAGGTTATTTTGGTGTGTGGCTTAGACCTGAAGAATGTTGTACTCTGGCAAAACTCCCATTAGCCTCAATAGGAGTTTTGCCAGGGTAAGAATGATAGAATTCAGCCTGATGCACATAATTAAGAAAGTTAAGGACTCTTTGTTAACAATGACTGTGTCTATTCTCTAATGTTATTGGATGGTTATAGGATGTGGAGCCAAAGAATATTCTTCATCTATTTCTTCGAAAAGAATCTACACTGCAAGAAAAGGGTTTGCCATTAACTGTGCCAGCATGCTAATGTGTGTGATTTGTTTTAGGTGTGTTTGATGGTATTGTTCTATTCATCCTTTGTGCTTGTATATTCCGTGTGTGTGTGAGAGAGATGTCTGACATTGACTTCTTTTGATGCAATACAATGACCACCCTTTAGTAGAGTAGGTTCTCTAAACAGTGGTCTGCATTGTTTTAATGTTAGTAGTAGAATAAAACACCAATGTCTATGTCCTCCACTCTAATGTTGCTTTTTCACTGCTGTCAAAAATATCAAGCAAATATTTACTGCTTACATTTTATATGCACAACATAGAGCAGTTTTTTCTCTGTAATACTCTTAGTATTTGCTCAGATTTCACATTTAAAAGAAAGTAAAAACAAAATAAAATCTATGACTATGCCACTATTTTTCAAATGACTATTTACAATTTGAAATATCGGGTTATACTTCATATCCACTTGCATCAGAATAAGACTTTGTTTCTATCCTTCACAGTGTTTGACTAAACAATCCACATCATTGTGAGCGTGTCTTGTCACTTTGAGGACTATAGAAGCACCTTGAATCTTATTTTATTAGCACTACATTAACATATACCAGTAAATCTCAAGTGTTTAGATGTTCCATAATTAATTCCATATTTATACCACAGTTGAGATTCATGATAAATCCCATTTGAAAAACTTTTACAGATTGAGAGATATACCAACACTATAATTGAATATAGTGAAAAAAATAGTGAAGTAGCTCACTGAGATAAGAGTGTGATGTTATCACTCTCTTGAACACTGAGAAACTTGAACACAGCACAGAACAATTAAATTGAGTTTGGGGGAAGGTGGAGAATAACTATTATTTTGTTGTCATAATATTGTCCCAATATGTGGGATTGTTTCCCTTAGGTATTTATGAAGGTTAAAGGATCTTTGGTGATTATGGGGTGGGGACCAGGTATTTAGAATGAGATTTTCAAAGACACAAATATGGGTTATGGGCCTAAATCTCACTGAAAATCAATGAGATATAAGTTCCTAAATCTCATTTGTGCTTTTGAAAATTTCCCCCTTAAAGGTCCGGGAAAATCCACATTAATGACATAATACTGTAGTCACAAATAGTGGAAATTCAACCCACTGCTGTAATAGGCAGTGCAGGCAGTGACGCCTGTAATTAAGGTTGCCAGACACTTTCCATAAAAGTTTGTTTTCAGCTGCTTATAACTTGCCAGCCTCAAACTGTTTGGGCTGAAATCTTCCATGGTGCATTTCTGCCTCAGGATGAATTTTTTTGGAAAGTTTCATCTGAAGTGGTTCATCCATTTCTGAGAGTTAGGGGAAAATATGATTTGCCCATGTTAAAAATATTCTTAAAATTGCTTTATTGATAAGAACGAGCACCTTTATACTTTGGAGCATTTTGCGGGCCAGGTCACCGTGGTGTCAGGGATGTCATTTTTGCCATTTCAGTGAAAATTTGCCCAGATTTACCAAGTTATAAGCCTCTGACAAGTTTCACATGCTTGATAGAGACTTCTTAAAATTTAACAGCTATGTTTTCTGAAGATTCTGTCTCAGCTGAGTATGCTCCATCCCCTCACAGTTCCTAAATGCTGACCAGACTGCAGGTGCCATCCCTACAGAGTGACTGAGTATGTTCCAGGCCAAGTCTGCAGGGGCTGAGCAGGACTTTCCCTGCAATTACTCTTCCCAGATACTGGGGCCTTCTGTGGTGCTAGGCACAGACTTGCAAACTGTCTCTCCTGCATTCTGAATGCTCCCTTGCTGGCATCTAGATAGTGAGGAAGGGAAAGAAGAAATAGCCTGACTCAAGTTCAGAGGAGTGACAAACAGGGGTGGGAGAAGGAAAAGATGTAGGGTGGGGTGATAGGGATAAGAGGTGAGGGAGGAATGTGATAGAAGCCTGGGAAGAGTTAGGAACAGGATCCAGCAGGAGAAAGGGGCAGGAGCAGAGGGGGGCACGAAATGCGGGAGGATTAAAGGCAAGGGGGTGGAGGAGAGAGGCAAGAGCCAGGGTGGGGGAGGATACAAGTGGGAGAAGGATGGGCAGGAGCTGTGGCATCGGGGGATGGGGCAGGAGTTGTTGGGGAGAAGCTGAGAAATATATGTAGGAGCTGGGGAGCAGGGAATAAGAGCAGAATGGGACAGGGAGAGGCTGGGGTGGAGGGCAGGGGACAGATGCAGAAGAGTCTGTAACTATTAGTGAACACTCCTCTAGAAAACCTAAAGGACTTTGTACTCAGCAGTCCTTTGCTGTCTAGCAAATAGCTGTGAAACCTGCAAAGTGGGAATCTCCATCCCTGTCTAATGGGAGGCCCACATAGAAGATAACAGCCTTCTACTATTACCAGTTATTCCCTTTGCTCAAGTGGTATCCGGTGGATCTAAAGATTCCCATCCTGCTGATGACCCATATGGGAGGGGAGAGGGGGCGATATGGTTTCACTAGATGAAATTGTTTTTTCTATATTTACATTTGTTTTAAAAGTTAGGAAATTGCATACCAAAAACCTACATTAATTGAACATTAAGGTTGGAAAGTCAAACACTCAGAATTAAGAAAATGCTCAAATTAAGGCTGCCCTTGTAACCTTAATTCAGCCCTCGTGAACATATGCTTTATGACAGTGTTTAATTCATGTTCAGATACCATTTTTTTTTCTACAGGACCACTCCCTCATGTAGTGCCCAGGACAGTTTGTATTCTGGGAACAAATCAGACTTGTGTAGTGAAGGAGGCTGTAGGGTCAAAGCCTCATTTGTTTCAGAAGTTGGAAGGTGTGGTCTGAATGAATAAGGGGATTGTAGGAAGAGAAAGGACAGACTAATGGCTAAAGCAGTTGAATGGCACCCTGGAGAACAGAGTTCCTGTGTGCTGCTGGGAAAATCACTTAAACCAAAATTTTCACAGGTGTGGTTGCTGATTGCGTATTCTTCATTTTCTGGGTGCCTGACTTGAAACACTGGGGTCTGATCTGTGGAAGTGTTGAGCACTCGCAACTGTATCAGAGGGCACTGGGTGCTAGGAAATGCTACATGCTCTGAAACATAAGACCCTAATTATCTCATATAGGGCATCCCAAATTAGTTGACAAGTTTGGCTTTAATTCTAGGCTCCATTTCCATGTATAAAATGGGGATAATAATACCACCTTACCTTACATGAGTGTTGTGAAGATAAATTCATTAATGTTGTAAAATGCTAAGATGACAGCACCACAGAAAAGCCTAGAAGGAAACTAGTAATTCTGTATTCAGTGCAGGGTTTGGATAGTGTGCATTGAATAATGCATGCGGCCACACACTGAACGATGAGGATTTTTTTTTTTCAAATGGACAATACCATCCATCCTGTGCACTGAATGAGTCAGAGATCCTGTGGAAAAAGTAGTATGTGATCATGTAAATTAAAGCCTTTGGCATATGCCAATGCACCAGGGGGTCAAATTAAGTTTGCATAGTCAGCCTTATTTCTGTCTTTTTCTGACTATGAAGTGCTTGATTTTGCAATCCTAACAGTTTTTAATGTAGGTTTTTGGATGTCATAAATGTTACATGTATGTGATAATACAAAGTGTGTTAGTGCTCGTTTAATAATATTGTCTTGAAATTATTATTAGAAATGCATTGAATATATATAATAAGAAAATGAACATCAAACACAAGGGAGGAAACTTAGGCATCAGAACAGATGAATCACAAATGTATATTTTTATTCAAACTGCTTGAGAGGGATTAAACTGCCATATAAACTATATAATTAAAGAATCTACATATGCTAAATGATGCACTTCTTAAGAACAGAGTGAATTGTTGGCAGGAAAATACAAATGTCTCCTTCTTTACATCCATCCAGCCATCCATCTAGTACATTGCCCTGGGTTGTAAATGAGAAGAGAAGTTTCCCCTAAATGAAGACATAAGGGACCACACTCATCCCTGGTGTAACTCTAGAGACATCAGTCGAGTTATAACATGAATTATTTTGGCCCATTGAGTCTTATTTTATTCCTTATGATGCTTTCTTTATCAAGATGAATGTCTATTGCTACAATTACAATAAATCTGGTATTTAGCAAACTTGTATTTGCCACTCAGTGTTTGAAGGATCAGGTAACCTTTCAGGTCAGAAAGTTGAGGTACTGGTAATAATTTAGAAACATACATTAAGTTAGATTCCAGTAAGTAATTCAGAAAATTATGAATACAGTTCCCACAGGAAGCAACAGCATACCACAGGTACAGATGTAAGATTTCCATCTGAGTCTGTAATCGCTCACTCCAAAGAGGAATTTCCTCTAATCCATGAACTGTATTACTTGTTACTGAATATATGTTTGTACTGGTATCAAGGAACTGCTTTTTAACCCTTGAACGCAGACACATTAAACAGGATTCCTACCTTGCTCCAGTACAGACAATGCATGGGCATTTCCCTCAAAATCACAAAGATAGACACAGTTCTATCCTGTTCAGTTCCACATTTACACTCTGAAATACCTGCTTACATCATTGTCAAAGGATAACATAAATGAAAGTCACACTGGCATAAAAAGTTTAGAAGATTTCCACACCTTCTATCACACCTTCCATCAAAGATCTTAAAGCATTTTACAAACACTGAATTTAGCCTTACAGCACTTCTGTGAGAAAAGGAGGTTTTGTTCCCCCGATTCTGCCGAGGAAAAATGTGTAGAGTAGCAGCCACCTTTCAAAAAGTGGATACTAATATTGAGTACCTCCAGTTTGAGACAGAAGGCATCTCAAATTGAGTATCTAAAAAAGGCACCCACAATCATTGCTCACTTCTGCACATTTTGGCTTTAGAGACTTTCTCAAGTTCACATAAGAGGTCTGTAACAGAGGTAGGAATGGAACCCACGCCTTCTGACTTTCAGAACTTTGCCTTAAATCCTGACTAAATTGCCTTGTTAGCTAATAGTCCATTTAAAAGCACTAGTTGTAAAAAATATAAGAATTCTGTTTTGAGAATCTAAACTATTTCCAGTGGGTACTGTATTCTATACAGAATGGCCTTTGTTTTCCCCTGAAGTTCATGAACGTGCATGGTGGTATAGTCCTTAGGAATGCTAACATTTTGCTGTTAGAAATACTGTATCACCATATTCTTATCACATCACCAGATGTTTGTTTTTATGGTTGGTTATTGCCTGCACAGCTTGTCATGCTCTAACAATGATTTCACTCTTTCACATTGTTCATTGTGAAATGCATGAAATGTGTCTGGAGCATTGTGGGTCAGATTCACTGGAGCACATTGTTTTCATTTAAGAAGTAGAAGTTTGAGCATTGGCAGAGACTTTGTCCTTCATTCAAACCTTCTTCTTATGTTTACAAATACTTCCCCCCCAAAATGCAGTCCCCCCAGCCCAGCCTTACATCAGATGTGTGCAGATGTAAAGTAGAGGTCAAAAATATTTGCCACCTATACTCCACCAAGATATTTCCAGAACTGGTTTATCCAGTGTGTTCTTGCTGTATATTTATATATTTCTTAGCATTAAGATACATTTAATATATTGATTATGTTGAAACAGTTTTCAGGTGGAAGCAGCAGAATGTATGTCTGGGCCATCGGTGTACTTTTTTTTATTTAACATATTGGTTTCTCAGTAAGATTAAGTCTTCCATCCATGAATTAGTTTATGGCAAGGAAGAATATTAGGAAGGATGGAGTGTCCAGGTCTTTTTTTACATCTCTGATATGTCTAATAACAGATGGCAGTAGAATGGAAATTCTATTCCCAATACCTTGCCACTTAATTTTTCTGCTATGCAGTTTTCCTTCTGGAAATATTTTTGGTTCAGATTCTAGAGGGGAAATGCATATATATTTTTTCAAAGTATTGCTGAATATACAATCCCAAAAGTCATTGGGACAGATCCTCAGCTGAGTAAATTGTCATAGTTCCATTGATATCAATAGAGTTATACCAATTTACATCAGCTGAGGATCTGTCCAACTTTGTATTAATTATATTCAGAGATATCTATCTCAGCAGTTCCCACTCAGAGGTCCCTGTGTGCAGCATGTAGGCGAAGATGAAAACTTCCTTGACTTAAAATTTTTAGCCTCTGAGGCACCTATTGGGAGGTGTTTTTCACCTGGCTAAGTCAAGTGAGTCAGCACATTCCCTAAATGTTCATATAACAGCTCTCTAAGCTCTCCTGAACACAACCGAGGTAGACCGATTTCTCTGCCACCGGTCTTCTGGTTCAGGATTAATTTATTCTTCAGGTGCCAAACTGAGCCCTGGAGTAAGAAGGCAAATATTCCATTAGACAAGGGTAAACTCGTCCATTTACACCAAGGTCTGAATTTATCCCCAAGAGCAGGATTCCACTAAGACAGGTATCTCTGGAGAAAAGAAAAGAAGGTACCTATAATTCTTATCCTCTGAAGCTATACTTCCAAATGGATTGCTCATCACCCACACTTCTCTCCTCAGATTTTTTGTATATTTTTCCTTTTTTACTGGGCCTCTTTGGGGGCAGGGGGGAGTTACCGTCTCCAAGTTTTTAAAGGAATTGATATTGGAACATGATGGTGCTTTCAAAAGTACCTGACTGAGTGGTCCATGAGGTACTGCAGCTGCCTCCAAAGCTTAAAAGCTATGGGAACTCCCCCCTACCCCCCAGGTCTTGCACTGGACCCAAGCATGGCAACTTGCATAGATGCATATCTTCAGAGAACAAGATTTACAGACAAGTAGCTTTCTTTTCAAGAGCTGAGTGACTTCCTTGATTACCCTAAACGCACATTGTATTCAGAGGGAGTGCTTGAGTGCACAAGTAATACAGGATCAAGTTTATAGAAGGATTTGTCTTCACTAATATAATTTTAATATTTGCTCATTTATGCAGAGGAAGAAAAACGGTTTCCTATGGAATACATCTTTTTAATTTATAAAAAGTGATCCAGAACCCTTTGACATTTCATTAGTTTTTAATGTTCTTTAAGAGCCCTCCATTTAATGTATAATGGCGATAGGTAGGCTGTATTATACCAAATTGTATAAACCAAGCTTTGGTGATCTAGGCTGGGATTTTCAAAGGACCCTAAGGGAAATTCAGTGGGAGTTGGAAGCTCCTTTGGAAATGCTACATCTTAGGTATTAATCCTGAACTCTTTATTCAGGCAAAAATATCTTGGAAGCCAATGGCAGTTTTGCCTAAAAGAGGCATTCAGGACTAACATGCTATTGACAGCCATTAGTAAGCGGGGATCTGTTTATTACTGAAACCCTTAAAATACCCTTTATTGTAAATATTGTCTATCTTCATTTTGCTTTTGCAGTACTCCACAAGCAGCCCAGAGAAGTGTGCCTTTGTTTGCTGGAACTTGGAAGGATTGCAGCCAGGTAGGTGAAAATATTTAGAGAATTAAAAAATATTTATATTTTGACAGCAGTGCCTACTGAGAGACTTACTAACTCAGTGCATCTTCATGTTAGCATTTACACTGGCCGGGGTCAAGGCAAGCACCCACTGATAGTTACACAAGAACATCTTGTGGGCAGTTGTTCAAAGAATATAATCAAATCTCCCTTAATATAGCAATACGATTTTTCTGCTGTCTTCATATTGCAAGGGGGAAACTGATATGAAAAGAAGTTTAAAATTAGAACAGTATTTTTCTAAATAAAGTTGTTCAATTCTTACTCCTTATAATCATGTTGTCTCTGTAACTAATCAAAACTATTTTCTCTCTAAATCTTTTATATTCGCATCTAACCCCGATCCCACTGAGGTCAATGAACATTTTCCCACTGACCTCAGTGGTAGTAGAATCTGCCTTCAGATAGCCTAGATCTGATTTCATTTACTCTGGCTGTAACCTCATTGACTTCAGTGGAGTTACTCCTGATTTGCACCAGTCTAAGATAAGAATCAAGCTCAGAGATTGAGTCTCTGCTACTAAGACAACTATTGCTCTTGCTAGATTCTGTCTATGCTTTATTCGTAGAGGTCAGATTGTGATATCTTTACATAGATTACAGTGAACTTGTAATCCCTTACATGAAATCAAAGGGGCTATTTATGGAGTAAGGTATTTTCAATGTTAGTAAGGATGTCACACGCTAGTCCTAGGGCATTATAACTCCACAAGGTATCATTCTTTGTTTTTAAGAAAAAGTTTGCTTTAAATTCATTCATATCTTGAAAAGCAATTTCACTAAATTGTTCCCTCACTCCCAGGCAACCCCATTCCAATGGGGATTGCATGGGAACGAATGTAGAATTTTGCCAGCTGCACTTGACTTCTTTAACTTAAGTTTGTATATCCTGGGTTTTCCCATTTGTACTTTTTCATAGCAGTGTATCCCTTAGGTGTAAAAACAAATTCCAAGCCATATCGTGCTATCACTTACTAAGCACAACTTCGCATTTTTTTTTAAAAGACCATGCCTGTTTATTTTGGGTTATAAAAGATCTCTTCATTTCTTCATCCCATGCAGTCAATGGGAATTTAATGTTTAAAAAAAAATAGTATCAAGATACGGTGTAAAGAAAGTCTCTCTCTGGGGCACAGCCCTAGCTGGGCTGGGGCCCTCAGCACGCCCAGTTGTCACCATGGGTTGGCCTAGTACAGGCCACAGCCTCCTAATCCTTGCAGTGGACCCCACCTTGTGGGCCTGCTTCTTTGTTTCCAGGTGGGGGGAAAACAAAAGTTCAGATTCCACACAAAATAAGGCCCCGCCTCGGATCAATAAAAAAGCAAAAATGTTCGTGGCACCACCTTACTTCAGGGGTACTTACGTTGTTGGAGTCCTTACAGCTGGGTAGCCAAGTCAGTCTTTCCCTATCAGGGTTGCCCCAGGGGTCTCTGGACTCCTCACAGAGCTGGGGGAGTTTCTTGCATGATGGTTACTCCTGCTGCACAGGAGCCACTCCTTTCTCAGGGCTTCCTCCCTTGCTGACTGAAGCGCCTTCCTTTTTAAAGCCCTGCTCCCTACCATGCATGATTGCCAGGGCTGGAAAGGTGGGGCTACCTTAGCACACAAAGCCTTCCAAGCCCCTTCCCTTTCACATATGGCTCATATTTTAACCAACCTGGAAGCAGAGTAACAGGCAACACCTTCTTCCCATTTTGACTTATTCCTTTTCCTCCCCCCTAAAAAAATCCTATCCCAATATAGGATTTGCAAACTCTCCACAGCCTAGTAAGTTTTCAAGATGCACAGGAAATGCTGGAAGGGGTAACATAACAGGGTTATGTCATTTAAATGACAAGTATCTAATGGCGTTCTTGCTTTAAGTGTGCTAAAATCTGAGCTACGTGGGAGACGAGTGTTTTGAATAGACTCTGTGTTTTGTATGTTGGCTGGATTTAACAAAGAAGAAAGCATTTTAATAAACCGATCTCTGCTATAGCTATTGCTTTAAATTACCCAGGAGTAACAATAAGATGTTAAACAGACATCTTTCTTGCTTTTTAAGCTGTGTTCACCCTGAAGATCGAACTAACTGAACGAACAGTCTGTGGGGCCTGCTTTTCAGAACAGGAATCTCAAAGATATAATGTTAAAAAGGAGCTTCTACAGAGTCCTAAGGAATTAGGAAAGGAAGAGACACTGCGCAGTTATAAATACATTTTTCTTCCTTCTCCAAAAGTACAAGGAGGTGTTTGGAGAGATCATCCATTCACCATTAAAAATCACTTATGAAATCCTCAAAAACTATTTTCTCAGATTTCAGTGTTTAGGGCCTGATTGAACTCCTAGTCAAGCCACTGACTAGTGGGTCTTTTCACTGATTTGAATGAGAATTGGATCAGGCCTTTACTGAGTGATAGATAGTACAGATGTTTTTTCTGTGGGGGAAACCAAAACCTTCCCCTCACCCTATTAAACTGGCATTCTTTCTAGAAACAAACCTTTTAAGGTTCTGTAAAGACTGGAGACTTTTTTTTTTTTTCAGCTGTAACTGGAATGTAGAGGAAACAGAGAGAAGAAAATCTGATTTCATTTAAACAGGTGTAAATTTAGAGTAACTATTGACACCAATGGAATTACTCCAGACCATAATTGACAGCTGAATTTGTCTGAGGGAGTTCCTCAGGAGATTTTCAGATTACTTATTTTGCTGATCAAGGGTCTGATTCCCTTTTTGCTTACATCAGTGTAACTCCATTGACTTCAAAAAGAACAGGAGTACTTGTGGCACCTTAGAGACAAATTTATTAGCGCATAAGCTTTCGTGGGCTATAACCCACTTCTTCGGATGCATATAGAGTGAAACATATATTGAGGAGGTATTCTCACACTTGCTTCTTATCAAACTGTCTGTACTGAGCTATCTTGATTATCACTTCAAAAGTTTTTTTTCTCCTACTTAATTGGCCTCTCAGAGTTGGTAAGACAACTCCCACCTGTTCATGCTCTCTGTATGTGTGTATATATATCTCCTCAATATATGTTTCACTCTATATGCATCCAAAGAAGTGGGTTGTAGCCCACGAAAGCCTATGCTCTAATAAATTTGTTAGTCTCTAAGGTGCCACAAGTACTCCTGTTCTTTTTGAGGATACAGACTAACACGGCTGATACTCTGAAACCGTCCATTGACTTCAGTGGAGCTACACTACTTTATATCTGTGTTACCGAGAAGAGAAGCAGGTCCTAATCAGGGGGAGATAGCCATTAAACTGCCTGACTTTTTTGGTTTCTTATCAAAACAGAACCTAAACATTGGGCCATGTTGTGTCTTGGTAGCCTACAATGAGGGCAGAGCAAAGTCAGCCTTTTCCAGACAAGAGGTAGGCACAATCTGTCCTCTTCTAGTTTGCACATCACTATCAGGTCACTGTGTAGATGCTACTAGATAACTCACCATACATTATGGAAGCCTTCATTATTAGCAAACCATCTAAATAGTTTTCAGCATGTTTTCCTTAGTGATTTGTGCCCAGCTTCTGTAACCGTTCAGAGAGCTGGGCTGATACTGTATGCCCACTCAGCAGAGAGATGGAGCAGCCTGACTTGATTGAGCTGTGTCACCATTTGTACTGAACACATCGTCTAGCAAAGAGAGAAACTATTGCAAGTTACTACTGGAGCTTTCACTTAAATGACTGAATGGGAAATTTCAGAAATGGTAAAATTTTTGAGGAAATCATCTAAATAAATAAATAAATAAACACCCTCTGACAGTGGGTTGGCCTTTCATTAGTGAAGAGTTTATTTGTATTTCAGGCTCTTTACAGACCTTCAGGTCCTGAGCCTGCTGTAGTAATCTGTGGTCCCAATCTTGCGGTCTTTGCTCATGTGAGTAGTTCCAGTTGAAGTATACTCATGAGAGTAAGAAGTGCAACATCAGGGACAGTGTTAGACAGAGGGTCAGCCCATTATCAGAAATTAAAATCTTGTTCTGCATGTAAACAATTGCTAATCAGTGACTGGCCCCAATCAATAACTTTCTTGATTTTGCTCTTTTGTCCATGTGATGGAAATTAAAGCAGGAAATATGAGTAGAGTGTATAAGACTCACAGACTTTTCATTAAAATTAATACAATGAGCCAAATTCTGTACTGACTGATCCCACATGAGTGGATTGATAGTCCTTGTGAAAGATGGATGATTCCTATGGGGTAAAATGCAGTCCTGACTTAAGCTATCCAGTTCCATTGCAATCAATGGGATTGTGCAGGTCTGATTCATTTTCACACTCTTGTAAAGTAGGAGTAGCTCCAGTGAAATAGTTGGAATTACACTGAGGTAAAATTGACATAAAAGAGAGCAAAATCAATCTCTCTACCTGTGTAAATATGTCTTAAAGAATGCTTACATTCTGGAATGCGAATTAGGTGGAAATATATCTGTGTGCTGCTTTTTGGTGGTATGACATGCAATAGCTAAACTGTCTGTTCTACAAAAAGAATTGGAATTCTTCTTACGTGGCTGTAAAACTTTTTGTGTGTGTGTGTGTGTGTGTGTGTGTGTGTGTGTGTGTGTGTGTGTGTGTGTGTGTAAATCAGCCCCCAGATGTCTTTTGTTTGAAAATTATAGTCTGTTGAGAAGTTATATCTTTCTGGTATTGTACTTAATTTTTCCTTGGGAAAAATAGGAAGTCGTTCTCTTAGAAGTCTATCGGAGATCATTTTACTGTCTGATGCTGCTCTATTTGTAGTTATGCAGAAGACAGGCTAGAAAGGAGTAGAAAAGGAAATTCCCAACATAGTTCTCAGAACAGGGCTTGTACCGTTGATTGCATGGCAAGCTACTGTGAGACAAGCAGAAGGATTTCTTTGTCGATTCAACCCTCTAATTAAGCTGTTTGATTGTGATGCAATACATGGAGGATACATGTTTAAATTTAATTTCTGCTGATTACTAGAAAGAAGTTTGTTAAAGTTATCTATAATAATTATATACTGTCTATTGTAATGATAGAAATCAGAGGTGAGTTAGATTCTGAAAAGCAGCAGAAGCAAAGAAGCAGCATTAATGAGAGTGGGAACGGTTTATTTGATGAGTAAGGCCTGATGCAGGTGTAGGCTTAGAGCCCAGGGGGAATTTAATGATTTACAGCATGTCAGCATCTGCAGACAGACAGGAAGTAAATGGATTGTATATAAGTGTTCGCTCCAATGTTGGCTGACTTTTCGTTAGTCAGACTGCACCAGTTAGCAGCCAATACAAGCACAGATTTGGTTCTTAGTTTTCTGGGTATTAACTTACTACGCAGCAGTGTGATTAGCTTGTAATTTGTAATGAAAAATGCAAGGGCCAATATATACACTTACGCCCTTTGCCTATATAACTTTAAGTTCTATGATAATGTTAGTCTTTAATACTTGGTATATTTTTGGTACAGAACTTTAGTGGCTGGGTCATCAGCTGGTGTGAATCAGCATAGTTCTGGATCTGGTCCTAGGTTTTTATTTTACACAATACAATATGTATTTTCACTATACAATTGGTTTGATGTGAATACCTATATTTAGCATGATGGTCTTTAACTAAAAGGAAATTATCATATAAAAATATATTTTCTTTTCTTGTTCAGTTGAAAAAGAAAAAGATGGGGTGTAGTTCAGTGGTTAGTTCTGTGAAGTGGGCATCAGGATTCTGGGATTCTGTTCTCAACTCTGCTACTCACTCGTTATATGACATTGACCAAATAACTTACAATCAAACTTGTAAAAGTAACCACTGATTTTGGGTGCCTCAATTTTTTGAGTGCCAAACTTGAGACCCTTTAAGATTTTCAGGGATTCACTTCAATTGGAACAGTGAGTTACTGCGCAGTTCTTAAAAAACAAAAACAAAAAAAAAAACAAAAAAAAAAACCCACCACAGTTTCAAAGTTGGGCTCCCAAAAACTGAGGTGCATAAAATCAGTGGCCACTCTTGAAAAAATTTGGCCTGAATCTGTCTCCATTTACCCATCTGTAAACTGGGCATAATACCTGTTACGGTGGGTTATGCTCAGGTAAAACAGATTAATCTTTTCTCATATCGATTTATTATGAAAACTATTTAAGTTTTCATAATTCCTAGAAAAAGTCTGAGGGGATGGTGAAATGCGAAGTAGATGTTCTCTGAACTGAACTCTCATATCATAACAATTTTGCGATGTGTCTATCACATACCAAATACCATATCACATATTTATAGATGTTTCTCTAACAAACAACAAGCTGAAGACTAAGCCCATTTATTGTAAATTTGATTAAATGAGAGATGCTATTTTAATTTCACACTGCATATTTATTATACTGATAGCAGCTACAATAATATATCATGTACTCATCCCTTCATTAGTGTGTTTAGCAATTTTGTGTTGCACAGCTGTGTATGCATGAAGTTTATGCATCATGATCTATTAAGATATGAAATTCTTTGTAAGCACCGGTAATTTGTTTGCTTGTTTTCAAAAGGTTTGGTGTGGAACCTCCTGGGTTAATAAAGCTGGAGAAAGAGATTGAACAAGAGGAAATACTTTCAGCCCCTCTTCCGTCTCCTTCACCCTCTCCAACAAAGTCTCCAGGGAAAAAGAGCACAGGAAAACTGTTGGATGATGCTGTAAGTGTGCTTGGGCAAGCTTTTTATCATGAGATATCAACAAAAAAATAGACTAACATCTTCCTGACACATTCTGACATATACAGGATATAAGGGCCTGAGTTTGACATCTCACCGCATTTAGAGGTCCAACAATAAGATTTGCAAGCATCTACAATTAATATCACTTGTGACCACAATTATTTACAGTTTGGGGAATTTTAGTGGATAGTGGAAATCTGCAATTTGGCCCAGCTTTGCAGTGCTGAAGTTCTTACTGAGGGCCAGGTCTGGCTGTCATTATTTTTATTTTATTTTATTTTTTTGAACTAGTTGTTCGCTAAACTCTCAGTTGGTGTTTTGCCTGAGGAAGGACTGAGTCAGGACTGTGAGATTTGTCCGTTACTGACTTGTACATATTTCTAACAAAACATTTTTGAGTTATTTGAGCATCTTTTTATGCTCTAGTTCGGTATGTCTCTTATAGCATAAAACAAGTGCAAAATAGATTTTTCCTCACTATTACCAAGGAAAATAGTTGCTTTACAATTAATTAAGCTCTTTATACCATATTTCTCAGTTACACTCCACTAGAGGGTTCATTTTGAAACAGCTGGAATCAGCTGAAAGAGATATTTTGAAGCAATGAAGAGGTTAACTAGGAAATTACAAATATATTCTATAAAAAGAAACAGTTACTATAGTAACTGCTATATCACATGGTAGATGTACCACCTGGGAGTTGCAAAGCGCTTCTTGAAAAACCTTTGTGCCACTTTTGTGTTACAATGAGCAGATGGAATATAATGTTCATTCTTTTAATGAAAAATGTATTTTTACAATGTAAATAAGTTACATTTCACTTTTATATTTTGTGTCATCTTTAACTATGCAAATCCACTCATTGCTTTTCTAGGAGAATTGTGGAGAATGCGGGTATGTTTAGAATGGAAGAGGTGACTGTATATCTCAGGGGAACAGAGAAGAGAGTATGAAGGCTGTCTCCAGCCATCTTCTTTAATTTAAAAAGCAGTAGGGATAGGAAGGGTTGAATTTATTCAGTTAAATTCCTGATCCTCACTACCCCCAGACTCGCACACTATAAACTAATGGCAGCACTCATACAATCCAGACACAAAAAAATAAGACAGGGTTTCATTTTGCCCTCCACTTCCATATTTGATTTTTAAATTCCAGTCAATAATACTTCTATGCCCATCAGGCCAGTGAGGGTGTGGAGGCAGCAATGGCAAACACAGCAGTAAGGGCTCAATTATCCTCTGGTTTGTATCAGTTTTTACACTGGTATAAATTGATTGGCTTTGATTCTCCCCAATACTGAGCTGCTGTATGCTACTTACCCAGAACAAAGCAACCCTAAAGGTAGCAGACCTAGCTACTAGAGGCCTCCCCCTGCTCAGGTGAATCCTTGGCAGCATGGCAGCATATCATAACAGATCCTACACCACCTTTCTGCTGGCTTCTAGTATAAGGAGTGTCACCAGAGGGCATGGTTGGCATGTATCTATGTACTGACGATCCCTTCCTGTTAGACCCTGGGGGCCCAGGGGAAACTGATTTGGGGAGCATTTAGAGGATCACTCTGGTACACAGTCCCAAGTTCAGAGGACATATAAGTCCATATATACCTCTTGCACCACCTGCAACCTACATTCGATATGACCCATTGACTTCAGTAGAGTTACTCCTGATTTATGCGGATGGTAGAGGTCCAGAATATCTTAAGATTGGTTTGATATTCAACATCCCTGACCTAATACTCTTGATCTATGCCAGTGTGAATGAGAGGAGATTTTCCATTGGAGTCACTGGAATTATTCTGGTGTTAAAACAATTAAGTGACAAGAAAATCAATCCCAATGACCATTTTCAATGTGTTTATTGCCAAGTATAATTTCAAGCCATGAAGTAAATTTCATGACAATATTACTGCACATTTTTGAGAGAGGGAGGAATCGTTCTCAGCAATTATTCCCGAAAGGAATAGATGGTAACACTGGATCATTTTAGCAATAAGGTGGAAAGCCCTCAAATTAGGTGATAGAGCGTAAGTCAATTTTAAAAGTTCCTCTTCCTGCCCATCAGCTGAGAAGATCAATTACAGAAAAAATGATGTTAGTTAACTTGTTCGCTTTTTACATCTATCCATATCCGCAGTCACCTCCAACAAAAAGAACATTCCTTTGACATGTTAAAATTTTCCCTCAAGTATAAAGCCTAAATCCTAAAACCTCCTACTCTGTATAACAGATCTGTTCCTGTATTTTTGTCAGACAACAAAAATACCTAACAGAGCCCCAGTACATGACCCTGGCGTTTTTCCTGTTTAAGACAGTGTTACTCAAACTTTCATCAGTAAGCTTTTCTAACAGCTTTCTTTCTGTTCTCAGTCTCTTTTTATGGGGCCTTAGTTTACAAACTGGATCTGAAAAGGTCTGTTGAGTGTTACGTGAAGAGGACAAAACCTTTGAAAAGTGCCTCCTGCATTTTGTTTCATTTGACATCAATACATTAGGTCAGCTTTCATCCAAGAGAAAGACAGTATGTGGAAATGATTGCCTTCATGCACTTGTCAGTGTTGTTTCTTAGCGGAAGTGCTATTTGAATGTCAAATTAGAGTTCACTCAACCAGATCTGCTCTTTGACATTGATGGTTGTGCTACTTTAAGATCACCTAAAAGTTCAGAATATACATCTACTAAATATTAATGTCACTGGTTTCACATTCAAAGCTGAATTCTCAGTTGGAGCTGAAGTTTGGCTGATGTAAATGAGGAGTGGGACAAAAGTAGCTTTCAACAGCCCTTGTTCATCCCTGATCCCTGGGCTTTGGGGTCCATTTTTTACACCAGTAACTTAGAGAAGCCTCAAGGCAACTCTAAATTACACCTGGCTATAACAACCCCCAATTGGCTAATGCAACAGCAGGCAATCATGAGAGAACAGCAGCACATCATCTACCTCAGCCATGTCCCTGCACTGGTGAACATCTCAGAGCTGAGAATAGGGGGAACATAAATGGCACCTTTCTCCCTGCAGCTCTTCTGAATGGCACTGAGTTTAGCTTGGGTCCTGGCTCATGACCAGGGCATAGTGTTTTACCCAGGTGTAAATGGCTATGCAAGGGGACGATAGTAGGAAGTCAGGTCCTCTATCGTTAAGCTAAAGTAGTGTTAATTTTATTAGTAGAGAAGCCCTGCTGGAGAAACAGCCTCCTTTTTGTGTATCAGATATACTCAGGACTCCAATACCTGGACTTCCTTTACTTTTCATCTGAGAATTGTAGGTGGATTAAATTGTAAATCTACCCACTAAAAATCAGTAGAGTTCAATTCCATTCACATATCATCAACCTCAGATTGACAAACTTTGGGCTAAGTTCATCACTCAGTTATATAGTGCAATTCCATGGCAAACTGAGTGTCTGAGAGCATCACTGGCTTCTACTTTATTTTTCCACACCTGGGAATTCCCTTTTGACTTGGGAATCCTCACAACCTTGGATTTCACAGATGCTTTAAAAAACTGCTAGTGTATTTATTTTTCATTTTAATATTTTTAATACGTAAGAATATAGGTTTGTTTAATGTTATCATTTTATGTAATTGAAAATACAGGTAGATTTCAAGAAGAAATTATGGCTCAGTCCTTGGGCCCATCTGAACTCTGCCCATGACCCAAAGGAAGGACACATCATCTATATTATCATTACTGATGCAAAGGATCCTTCTGCAGATATTTTAAGATCTATAGGGTCTTTCTTGTGAGTCCCCAAGCTATGCCAGAAACTCTGCAGAGCAAGAGAAAAAAGTGGCCCTGAAAAAGCTGTGATCACCGATTTTTTTTCCCCACCTTTCACATGGCTTAATGTAAGAGGAGAGCCTGTGGTCCTAATATCTGAATGCTATATGAGGTTTATTACTATTTGATTCAAGGCTTTACATGTATCAGACGTGCCAAATCCTGAAGTCTTCATTCAGTTTTTACTCATTCTTAATTCAGCAAAAAACCCATTGAATGCACTGGGATTGTTCCCTATGGACCACATAGAAATGTAATATAGATTTCATGATTTTGCCCATTAGTAGCAATGATGGTATTGAAATCAGTGTCTTAAAAAGCCACTCAGTGCCGTACTATTAAAAACATTAGAGTTGAGAGAAAAAAGAAGTAAGACAATTTCAGCAATAGTGCCTTAATTAAAAGCCTGAAGAGGTGTTAGGAAGAAGTCATTTGTCATGATGACAGAGAATAAATCAAAGGCATGACATTATGTTAACTGCCCTTTTGAACAGTTTGCTGCAGATACACTCTATGAAAGAGATACAAAAATAACTTGTTTTTCAGGTCAAACACATTTCTGAAGATCCTCCTTGTAAATGCCCCAATAAATTTTGTGTGGAGCGTCTTTCACAAGGACGGTACAGAGTTGGAGAGAAGATCCTCTTTATTAGGGTAAGAAGTTTTCATTTTTCATGTTCTGCAATGTCCCTTTTGGAGATCACTGATATCTGACAGCAACATTTTTTAATGCTTGGGCTGCTTCTTTCCAGGTTAAAATGGCACCACTGGTTAATGAGAGAAAATATTTTATTTCTGACAAGTACAGATTCTCATCCACAGCACAATTGGGGAGATATAGTCCCGGGGAGGGAGGAGGGATAGTTAGGTCAAAGAATTAACAATGTGGTAGATCCTCCTACTTCTAGGTCATTGATTCCATGGTAGCCATGATAAATGATGACTAAAATTCTTCACAAATAGAGATGATGGTTTCTTATTTCCTGTTGGAATAGTATTTTTGTCAAAAAAGCCATCGTCCCACTTTGTGTTAATCGGTACCCTTCTCGTCAGTCTCAGGAGAGAGGTCAAAGACTGAATGAGAGTCTAAATTACTCTCCCATCCCTCCATCCCGTGGTTGGCATACATTGGTAGGGTAGCATGGGCAAAATTTCACTACTACAGGCACCTTTCACAGGTACTACATTAACTCACGTATGGCAGAATTGTATTGGTAATACACATAGAATTTCTATCTGGTTGAGCTGCTCCCAAAAGGCACCATTTTGCATTCATTCTGAAATCTTAATCTTTTGTATATTTGCTTATTTTAGTAATTTGAAAATACCCAAATTATTGATTTTATATAGGCCAAGATCCAGTCTGTCATTATGTCCCCCCCTGCAACATACGTTTGTGCTAGACCCAAGTAGTAGCCAGACAAAATTGCAACTCCTCTTCTCATTGGAGCAAATGGATTGTGCTGTCTCTACTCCACCAGGGGTACATGGCTCTGCTCTTGCACAACTGGGGGTTTAGGACCTGATCCAAAATCAGTAGAAGTCAGTGAGAGTCTTTTTAGCCAAATGAAGTCAATGGGAATCTTAGCTTTTTAACCTAATCTAATATTTACTCCCTCACATTCTCAGTCCTTCATTCCTTGAGGTCCCAGTTCAGCAAAACACTAAAGGATATGCTTAACCCTAAGAAGATTCTTAAGTCCCATTGAAGTCAAGTGCATACTTAAGGGCTTTGCTAAACTGGAATGGACTTAAGCATGTGATTAAAGTTAAGCACATATTGAAGTGCATTGCTGATTAGGAGCCTGAAAAGCCTTAATTAATTCAGAAGGAGTTCTGAGTCTACAAGAAATGAAAGATTGGGCTACAATATGGACTGTGCAAAGGAAGTTTAATGTGATAAAGAAAGGAATTTATGTTTTATTGCCTATGAAACTTCCTTTTAATGCTACAGTATTTTTAGGGCACTAAAACAATTACTTTTTAATCACTTTGTGCAAAAGTTAATGTTAATCAACCAAAGGCCATAGCTGTGCATTTATGCACATAATGTATGGGGTTTTATAATTCACATTTCTAGTTTAATTTTTGTCCTCTATTACATTTCACAGTATCAAGTTTCACAAGTCACTGTTGTTCCCATTAAAAACACATTTTTAACAGTGGAAAACGAGTAACTGTAATTTTTCAGCTGTACTTTTAAAGTAGCCTGGTATAAAACTGGTGCTTTTTAGCTAGCTTGCAGTTTTGATTTCTTCCTTTATTTTTAGTCTTAAATCACAAATCTTAAACCATTCTTAACCTTCTCTTTTTGATAAACTGTAAGTTTTCCTTCCAAAATTTTGTGTCACAAATTCCCCACTGCTGGCTTCTCTGTTATACAATTCGTTCCAAGTCAGTTTTCCATTCCAAGTGTGCAAACAAAACACCCCTTTCATATCACGCTTCTGCATTCCAGGTAGAATTGTGCCAAAAAAATCTAACGGTGATATGGATTAGACATCAAACTGCAGTATTAGAGCTAGATCCTGCTCTATTAATGTCATTGGAAAATTTGCCATTGACTTCAATGGAAGTAGGCTTGATCATAGTTAGTGTGCTTCAAAAATAAAGTATGTTATAGTTTGGTTGCACTAGAATCTGTCTCATTATGGTGCATTCTACTGGGTTATAGTAATTCTTCACCAGCTTGTTTTAACCCTTCAAGCTATGGATTTTTCACATATACATAAATACATGTATTAGGCTTTTCTTTTGGACCCTTTAGAAACTTTCTTACATATAGTAGACATGCAGGTAGAGAGATGCTTAACTGACATTTAATTTCACTGGCCATTTGGCATCATCTCCTGATGTTGCTGGGGATAACTTTTCCTTCTGTCCCATCTGTTCCATTTATGACATAGGTTGTTTCCCTGGACACTGCCATCAACTTGCATACAAAGTAACTGGCTAAAGGATTTGGATGAAATTTCTAGATTAGTTTGGTTCAGCAACAATGTTATCTGGATTTATGGCTCTTCAATTAGAGCCAAGTGGAAGAAATTCCACTGACTTCAATGGGACAAGGGTTAGGGTCTTATATGGTGAAAATGTTTACTGATGGCTTGGCTTCTGGACTGGAGTCTGTGGCTCTGGGGCAGCCCACCTCAGAGCAGGGACCTCAAGGCTTTCCCTTTTGTGGACAAAATCAAACTTTGAAATACTGAAATCCTCTGCAGACCAGAACTACCTTTTTGCGCATAGTGGAGAGCTGCTCTGCTGGCCTTAATTTCTGCTGTGGAGATGCCTGAAGTTATAGAATATAACTCTTAACTGGCTGTTTGTTCTGCTCTGCCATCCTGGATCTAACTTTTCACTGATTTACATCAGATACTATGGTAACATTTTCAAAAGCAGTTAAGTGACTTAAGAAATTCAATGGGAGTTAGGCACTAAGTCACTTAGGTGTTTTCATAAATTCCACTAGGTGCCTATCTGCATCTTTAGACACCAGAATACCTTTGTAAATCTGGCCCTCACTGCCCAAGTCCCTTTAAAAAATGGGACTTAGGCTTCTAAGTCACTTAAGCACTTTTGAAAATTTTACCCACAGGCTAAAGTTCACCTTGGCTACACTGTCAATTCACAGCGCTGCACTTGCTGCAGTCAGGGGTGTGAAAAAACACCCCCTCTGAGCGCAGCGAGTGCAGCGCTGTAAAGCGCCAGTGTAATCAGCGCCTGCAGCGCTGCACACTCGCTCGCAGCTCTGCAAGCTATTCCCCTCGGAGAGGTGGAGTACTTGCAGTGCTGCGAGAGAGCTTCGCAGCGTTGGCGGCGTGACTACACACGTGCTTCACAGCGCTGCCGCGGCAGCGCTGTGAATCCGCAAGTGTAGCCATGGCCTATGTGTACCTCTACTTGTCACTTTTGCCTGCCCACTTTTAGATGTCACCCACCTCCAGGGGCACCTAGATATCATTGTGTGTGAAGCTTGTGAAGTAAGAAGATAGGCTATGTCTATACTTAGGGTGGTGTATAGAGTTCAGGAACTACATGTGAAAGGCAGACTGCATCCACACTTGTCACTGCAGTGTGTAGTTATACACTGTAGTGAAAGGTTGGGCAGGGGGGAAAGGCTTTGGCAGGGGAAACAGTGGGACATTACACTGCTAAAAATAGTAGTGTAGACATGAGAAATATTTATTTGGCATTTAGTGGCATTTACATGTGATATGTGGGCTGTGTAGGGTATCTACTCTGCTTGCTTAACCCATACCTCACAGTTCACACTGGTATTTATAGCCATGCTAGCTGGGAGGGTAGTGTCTGTATTCTATAGTCCACCATATATGTAGATGTAACCATAGCTCATGTCTGAGAACTTATATAGCACTTTGGTTTAATGGTTCTACTATTATTGCTTGGTCATGGCATAATTACATTATGGCCACATTAATACCTTTTTGTTCATTATAAATACAATTATATTGTAACTACAGTAGATGAGTTAATGATTATGGGACAATAAAAAGAAAATGCTAATGGGTATTTAATGCAGTTATCCCTCTGCAATAAATTCCTCTTCCATTCTGGATCCACAACTTTTTTAACGGACAAATTAAGAATACTTCCCTTATTTTGTTTCTGTAAGGATTTATGCTGCTATTTTTAAAGCAAGTTACAACCCCACCAATAAAAAACAAACCTAGCAGAACACAATCGTCATGTGCAATTTACCCAAAATTAATATTTGTCAGCCTGGAATATTTGTCACAGAAAATATTTTTTCTCTTTGAAATAAAAAAGAAAATAAAAATACAACGAACCCAATCCTTCACATGAATAATCTTCTCTCAAGTGAGTTGTTTCACTGAAACAAACAGGACTACTTTCCTCAGTGAATTACTCTCAGGAGTAAGGATTATAGGATCAGGCATCAAATATGGGGTTTTTTTTGGTATTCAGCAGAGTGTATTTACATGTGATATAAAAAGAGAGCAAAATGTGTAACAATATTAAACCATAATGGAAATCTTTATTTAACAGTATGACAAGGACCTGTCTGACAATATAGTATAGCTAAGGTTCGTTTCCCCTTTCCAGTTTCCTTGAGATTGGGAATTAACAGATTGGATTTCAGACCCTGCTTAAAATGAGCCTGCCTTCCATGAAGTGAACATGAAAGCTTAAACACTGAAAACACTTTTATTTTAAATAGGAATTGCATCTTCTCTTTATTTTGTTCTTTCCTTAATTCACTTATATGGTGTTTGCCTGCTAGGCCAGAATAGATAACTGTAAAGGCTGTTAAATGCTGGTAACAGAAGCTGTGTTTTATAATAATGCATGCTAATTAGTTGAATTAAAAGAAATGATGGTATCCTATTTAATAATGTATAAATCTTATCCTTTGGTTTAGAGTTAACACTCCCACATGCATATACCAAGTACAGGAAACCACTGGCACATTAGCTCTTGGACTAGATGGAGTAGATGACCTATTAAGGTTCCTTCCAGCCTTACATTTCTATGATTTTGCTCATTGTGTCCCTTTCCCACCATTGTGTCACTAAGTGTTTTTGTGAAACTCAACTACTCCTTAATAGCCTCAATCCTTCAGCTATAGTATTTAAACTAGCAAAACATTTTTTAAAAAAATAAATGGAATAATGAGATTATAACAGAAACATGATGAAAATTTTAAAATGTCACTAAAAGAAACCTTTTATAACTTGCCTTTTTAGATTTTGTTAGCATTAGTTCGTTCAGGCCTGAGGTACTAAACCCCTCAATTTCCATTGAGGACAGTGACACTTCAGAGTGCTCATCTCCTCATAGAAAGTACAGTAGAATCTCAGAGTTACAAACACCTCGGGAATGGATGTCGTAACTCTGAACAAAATGTTATGATTGTTTTTTCAAAAGTTTACAACTGAACATTGACTTCACACAGCTTTGAAACTTTACTGTGCAGAAGGAAAATGCTGCTTTCCCTTCATTTTTTTAGCAGTTTACTTTTAACAAAGTACTGTACTGTATTTGCTTTTTTGTGTGTCTCTCCTGTTGCCTGACTGCATACTTCTGGTTCCAAATGAGGAGTGTGGTTGACTGGTCAGTTCATAACTCTGGTGTTCATAACTCTGAGGTTCTACTTTACTAAACAGATCTTTAATCTAGTGGAGAAAGGCATAACAAGAATGAATGGCTGGAAGGTAAAGTCAGATAAATTAAAATTAGTAAGGCATAGATTTTTAACGGTGAAGGTGGTATAACCATGTGAACAAACTATCAACAGAAATGAATTCTACATCTCTTGAAGTCTTCAAATCAAGATGCTCTTCTTGAAGATATATTTTAGTCAAACACAAGTTCTTGGGCTCAAAACAGGGGTAACTGGGTGGCATTCTATGGCCTGTGTTATATAGGAAGTCAGACTAGATCAGTGGTTTCCAAACTTCAGTGGTTTTCAAACTTTTTTTCTGGGAACCCAGTTGAAGAAAATTGTTGATGCCTGCTACCCGACGGAGCTGGGAAAGAGAGGTTTGAGGTGTGGGAGGGAGCTCAGGGCTGGGACAGGGTGTTGGGGTGCAGGAGGGGGTCAGGGCTCTGGGCTAGGGGTGTGGGCTCTGGGGTGGGCCGGGGATGAGGGGTTTGGGTTGAAGGACGGGCTCCAGGTTTGGAGGGGCTCAGGGCTGTGACAGGGGGTTGGGGCGTGGGAGAGGGTCAGGACTGTGGGTTGGGGATGCAGGCTATGGGGGGGTCTGGAGATGAGGGGCTTGGGGTACAGGAGAGGGCTCTGGGTTGGGGGGGGCTTAGGGCTAGAGCAAGTGGTTGGGGTGTGGGAAGGGATCAGGACTCTGGGCTGTGGGTGCAGGCTCTGGGGTGGGGCCAGGGATGAGGGGTTTGGGGTGCATGAAGGGGTTTGGGGTTTGGGAGGCTCAGGGTTGGGGTAGGGGATTGGGGTGAGGGGTTGGGGCATGGACTTACCTCTGGCGGATCCTGGTTAGCGGCACAGCCGGGGTGCAGAGGCATGCTTCCCACCTGTCCTGGCATCGCGGACCGCGCTGCACCTGAAGCGGCCAGCAGCAGGTCTCGTTCCTAGGCAGAGGTGAGCAAGTAGCTGCGTGCAGCTTTCGCCCACAGGCACCCCCCCCAAGCTCCCATTGACCAGTTCCCGGCCAATGGGAGTGTGGAGCTGGTGCTCGGGGCGGGGGCAGTGCGTGAAACCCTGTGGCCCCCCTGCCTAGAAGCCAAACCCACTTCTGGCCGCTTCTGGGGTGCAGCGCGGTGTCGGAGCAGGTAGGCACTAGCCTGTCTTAGCTGGGCAGCATCGCTAACAGGACTTTTAATGTCCCAGTCGGCAGTGCAGACCAGAGTGACCCAGTGCCTTACATGCTGCGACCCAGTACTGGGTCACAACCCTAACTTTGAAAAATGCTGGACTAGATGATCTAATGGTCCCTTCTGGCCTTAAAGTATATGAATCTAGTAAAGATGCTCCATATTTTGGAGGATCATCCCCTGTAAACCAAACGATGAGTAATACATACTCTCTCATATACAATCACATTTTTATTGTCTGTGTGCTTTTTTAATACTTACAGTCTTCAGTATTCTGTTCTAGTAGTAATACCAAAGGATTCATCTACAACTAACTCAATGTATAAACCCATGCATGGAACATCACTGTAGTTTGGTTGCTATGGAAACAGAGCCTGGGCATTTTCTTTTGGGATTTACTAGGGAAGGGGGCACCGATATATCTCTGTGTGTGCATATAATTAGTCTCTAAACAGTAATCTAGTATACACTACTGCCCCTTCATGGAGAGAAGAATGTGTTGTTTTATAAAAACATACAGATTTACATCCACCCAGGGAAATCATCACAGAATTAACCATGGGAAATAAGATAATATGGACATTATTTTTTTTGCGAGGGGGGGGGGCGCATTTTAGAAGCACAAATGATGCTGAAACTGCCATGATCCCAAACGTTTTGTGCTACCATTCAGACCCAGAGATTCATACACAGCTATACTCACAGTTTTTCCATTATGTGCTTATTATGCCTGGATTTGCTTCCAACCTATCTTTGGTTGTTCTAACTTTCCTTCTTACCCTCAGCACCACAGCAGCTGTTCTCCCTCTCCTGAGCCCTACAGCCTCATCTTCTAAATTCTATACCCTCTTATTTGCCACTTCCTCTGTTGCTATGCCTGTGACCCATAACCTCATCCTGGGGACTTCATCTATGGCTGACCTTCTTCCAGCTTCTCAGCAAAGGTATCATGTCAAAAAAAAGTGGGGATCAGGGGAAGGGGAGACTTTTTTTTGTTTTAATAGCATTGTTTGTTCCTCTGAACTAATACAGTTCATCCATTTTTTGTTTGAGGTTAGGGAACCACCTCAATGTAAAGAGTTGAGAGGACACCTGGGAAGAAGAGACCATTTTCCCATATAAGGATTTTGGAAGTAAATTTTAAAGATTTATGTTGGCCCTTAAGAGAGTAGCATCGGGCAGATAAAGCCTCTCGTGAGGGCTTAGACATGTCCACTAACATCTTTAAAAACACAGACCTTGATTCTCCAATCCAATTAAACTCCCTTTCCTAATGGGTGTTAGAATTCTGTTAGCTTTTTTTTGACTGCCATTGCACACTGAGCAGATGTTTTCAGAGAACTATCCACAATGACTCCAAGATCTTTTTCTTGAGTGGTAGCAGCTAATTTAGACCCCATCATTTTATATGTGTAGTTGGGATTATGTTTTCCAGTGTGCATTATTTTGCTTTTATCAACGTTGAATTTCCGCTGCTGTTTCGTTGCCCAGTTGCCCAGTCACCCAGCTTTGTGAATGCCTTTGTAACTCATCACAGTCAGCGTCACACTTAACTATCTTGAGTAATTTTGTATCATCTATGAATTCTGCCCCCTCACTGTTTATCCCTTTTTCCAGATCATTTATGAGTATATGGAATAACATTGGTTCCAGTATTGATCCTTGGAGGACCCTACTATTTACCCCTTTCCACTATGAAAACTGTGGATATTTCCTATCTTGTAACCAGTCACTGACCCAGGACAGGACCTTCCCTCTTATCTCATGACTGCATACTTTGCTTAAAAGCCTTTGGTGAGGGACCTCCTCAAAGGCCTTCTAAAAGTCCAAGTACACTATATCCTCTGAATCACCCTTGTCCACATGTTCACTGACACCCTCATAGATTGCTGAGGCATGATTTCCCTTTATAAAAGCCATGTTGACTCTTCCCCAACATATTGTGTTTATCTATGCGTCTGATAGTTCTGTTCTTTACTATAGTTTCAGCCAATTTGCCTGGTACTAAATTTAGGTTTACCAATCTGTAATTGCCAGGATCACCATGGGAGCCTTTTTAAAAAATCAGTATTACAGGGTGTTCTCCTTTAAGAACTGCAGTGGAGTTCTCTGGAAAAGTTTATGTTAGTATAATTGGAAGTATCCATGGAAAATAGGGAATTTTCTTAGGTTCAGGGATACCATTTTGCTACGATTTTGCCGCCCAAAGCAAAAACAATTTTGCCCCCCCCCCTTATTTAATTACCCCACCCCTGGCCCCGCCTCAACTCTGCCCCTTCCCCAAATCCCCAGCCCTGCCTCCTCCCCCCAGGCTCTCAAGCCTAGGAGGGAGGGGGAGAAGCGGCACCGCGCCGCGGCCACTCGGAATCTCCCCCTCCCTCCCAGGTTTGAGAGCCTGGGAGGGAGGGGGAGACCCCGAGCCGCCGCGGCGCGCGAATCAGCTGTTTCGCGCACCGTGGCAGCAGTAGCGGAGGTGAGCTAGGGCGGCCGGGGCACATTTTTAGGGGCGGCATTCTGGCGCCGGCCATGCCGCCCCTAAAAATGTGCCGCCCCAAGCACCAGCTTGTTTTGCTGGTGCCTAGAGCCGGCCCTGATAATATGCCAGGAGTAACTGGAAATTCATTAAGTCTTATTGTAGAAACACATTTTGCTTTAGGGATGAGACAGTAAATGCTTTCCACAGTTTGGAATTACTAACCCTGAGTGTTAGAAGTGGGAACGCAGCTACCCATTGGAGTCATGTTTTAAGAATGGAAAACGTTGCACTTTGGATTTTCCTTCCTAAGCAATTGGTGAGGTGTAGCATAGTGTGGACAGAATTCAAATCAATCAAAGAAGAAACCTTTGTTTTATAGGCTTAATGGTGAAATGTCCTTATGGAGTAAGTGAAGTTGATCTTTAGGCAACTGCTACATTGTGGTAACTTTTACCATTTGCATGATTGTGTAAGTTATGGTTTTTGGTGCATAAATGTACTACTAGGGGGTTACTTTCATGCTGTAAACATAAATGACATTATTATTCTACAGCTGAGAGAAATTATTGACACCAGCAGAAGACTCATTTATTTCTACAGCAAACATGCCTCTGTGCGGTAGAAGCAATTCTCATTACACATTCAGGACTCATGCATAAAGATATTGTTTAACTGCAATCTCGATAGATTTATGGTCATGTTCTGGTTTTGAATGTTCTTAAAATGACACATAGTTTATAGTGGGATTTCCAGGGAGACTTAAAAGCTTTACATTTTAACATGAGAATACTATTACTGTGTAATTAGAGTTGAATTGGCCAGTGGTTTGGCAATACAGTGTATAGGATTTAGATTGTTTGTGATGTGTGACATGGTCTTTCTGCTGCTGAAATAAAAGGAACACATACAAATGCATTTTTTAGGGTTTTTGTTTTACTTTGCCATTCCTTACAATACTTTTACAAACTCAAGAATAAATTTTCTTCCCTTACTGAAACCTTTTCCATTTTGAAGTTATTCATTTTTTTTGTTTTTTCTCCCCTTGCTTGCAAATCATGCTGGTCTTATTCATACAAATAACACTATTGACTTCAATGGGACAAGACATTGCATTAGAGCCAGAAGTGCTAGAGCACTCCAGTGAAATACAGCCTTGTCATTTCTTTGGGGCAGAAATCATCAGACCAAATTCAGCTCTCCAATATCAATCTGGAATAATTCCGCTGAAAGCAGCGGAGTTACTCCAGTTTACATTGGTACAAATGAGGGTTTAAGGCATTAATGAGTCTACTTTCCTAAGCACTGTTTATATTTACAGGGCTTTATAAGGGCCAACATCTGATGGCCTTACTTACACCAAATAGTGTGTTATACTACAAGTAGACTCATTCAATCCAGTTGTACTAATTGCAGAGTAACACACTACTCGCCATGAATAAAGGCATCAGAATCTGTATTTGTTTAACAATGAGTTTGTGCTGCTTCGTGTCCTCTTCTGACTCTGAACAGCAGCAAACTATCAAACCCGGTTCCCAGAGTGTCCTAACTTTGAGCCAAATCCTGCTCAGGACATTCAGGAATGGGCGGTGTTTTCCATGGAGATAGTTTGGATTTACACATCTAAGAACATTCCAAGTTGTGCTCCTGGACTATATGTATCTGAGGGCAATCTTTTAAAATGTCTCCTCATCTCAGAGAGAGAGGTTTTTTTTTTTTTTTAAAGAAACAAAACAAAAACCAAGTTACACTATTGAAAATCTTAACGATCTTCGTTAGGTTACAGAAATGCGAAGGAGGAGCACTTTTTAAGCATATAACATCTGAGGAGAGATGATCAAGAGCACAAAGCGCAGTCAGGTGCCCAATTCCTATTGAAAGCCAATGGTAGCTGGGTTCCTAACTCCTGCTCGTGCCTTTGGAAGTCTCCCTTTGCGTATTCCATTTTGCCAAATTAATTGCACTTCATGAATAAGATTTGATCCACACTATGTATGGGAGACTGAACCCCACCTCTCTGAGGTTATAGTTGTATGAAAGAATCCCCAAACTGATGAACTGAGCTACTAAACACCCTGTGCAATGGGCGTCCATTGTTATTTACATTGTCTTTTAGATTACCAAAAAAATCACTTTTAAATGTTTAACTTTTACCATGGCAATTATGGCATTTTGTGGGCTTATGGGTTTATGGTCTAACATGCTAAAATACCTCAGCACCTTCCACAGTAATAATTGCAAAGGATGTGAATGAGTCTGTTCATTTTTAAAAAATTATGTACCAGAAGTAAAGATTTCTGGCGTTGAATGGGTAAAAAAATGAGACATTCATAAATAATATAGTGTGTCCTTGAATTATTGATTAATTTGCTTGGGAATGAAAGACATATCCTGTGAAACATCATGGTGATTGTAAATTCAGTATGCATCTCCCTTGTGCTAAATTGTGTAGGATATGTTGAACAATGCTTTTGTAAGTACAACTTTCTTGAGATTATATTAAGTTGATGAAGCTCAATAGCATAGTTATGTGAAAAATTACTATGAATATTACTAATTCTTAATGTTTGTAGTGTGCTTGATAGTTAAAACACTTTGCAACCTTGAAGTAATTTTCACAACACCATTGCCAGGTACAGTAGGCAGGAGGGAAACTGTTATAGCTGTCACTTTACAGATGGGGAAACGCCGGAAATGAGGTTGTGGCCCAGTTTTTAAAAAGTTTATGCTTGTGTACAATCCCCAAGGCAGAAACATAGCATGTGCACATGCACAGCTCAAATGTTGTGTGTGCAACTCAAGAGCAAGATATATGCACAATTAAATATGAGGCTTTAAATGACAACACAGAATGTCACTGGCAGAGTCAGAACTCAAACTCAACAATTTGTGTGTCTTAGTCCCTGTTTTAAATTACTAAACAATTCTTAGCCCCATTAAACGAGATAAAAATAATTAAATTGATGTTCCAGTCTTTCTAACTGAAACAAGTGGCTAAATGCGCCCCTTTGTTACTCCTCTGGCTTCACGGAAGTTACTCCGATGATAAATTTGGTTCAATGAGTTTTGGTGACTTAAGGCCTGAGTAGATGGCCTTGGGGTTAAGACAGTGGACTGAGATTTAGGAAATCTGAGTTCAGTTCTTGGCTCTACCACAGATTTCCTGTATGACATTGGACAACTCACTTAAACACTTTGAATGGGATTCGCAAAGGGGATTTTAGGTGCCTAAGCCCAAAACTTAGATTCTCAAACCCCCTGCTCAGCTGCCACCCAACACACCTACATTTCTGCCAATCATGTACACAACCACCTCATTTCTGACACCACTGAGCAGCTTGGAGCCTAACTCGCACGTAAGCCCCAGTGGGATTCACAAACTAGGCATTCACTCAACTATCTTGCATATAGGGCTGGATCTGTAGATAGGCTCCAAGGCAGTGGTTCTCAACCTGTGGTACGGGGACTATGTCTAAGGAGTCCATGAAAGACACAGCCTGAAAACTGACTGAACAGAATTCAACTATATATATATATACACATACACAGATAGTATATTTTCAAAGGGGTCCACACCTCCATTCAATATTTTTAGGGGTCTGCAAATGGAAAAAGATTGAGAACCACTGCTTTAAGGTAGCCTCTGAGCATGTCTATAGCATTGGGCCCTGCACAAACTACAGGGATGCAGCCACCTATCCCCCATCCATCACCCAAAATTATTCAATAGCCCAGTGGTTTTAAAACACTCATCCAGGGTATGGGTGACAGAGGTTCAAATCCTCTCTCTGCCAGATGTGAAGCAGGGATTTGGGTTTCTTACCTCCCAGGTGAGTGCCCTAACCACTGAGCTGTGAGTATTCTGGAATAGGTATATTTCAGTCTCTCCTGTTGAAGTTGATCCTGTGGTATTTTTGTTTAGTTTTGTTTGTTAACACAAAACCTTAACTAGTCACTGTGTGTGTATGTTACCTGCTTTAACCTTGTAAATAACTCTCATTTCCTTTCCTACTTAATAAATCTTTAGTTAGTTTATTACAGGATTGGCTACTAATTCTGCCATAGACTTCAAGGACAGACTGGGACAAGTCACTTAAACTCTATCCTTCCATCTCCCCATTTTTAAAAATAGGAATAATAATGCTTACTTCACCGGTATGAAATTAGGGTTAATTCAATGCATTTTGAGACCCTTGGATAAAAAGTACTAGAGAAATACAGAACTCTACCCATGATTAAGTTATTTTGCATCAACAGATTTTAGGAAAATCTTTGTGTTATTTTTGTACATTATGACTTTTCTGTGTGAAAGAATTGCGATACACTTGTATGTGGCTACATCCTGCATCTAATTAATGCAGGGCTATCTTCAAGTGTACCTGCAGGGCTTCCATTGAAGAGAATGACAAAAGCATGGCCAAAGTCAGAATTTGGCTCCGTTTGTTTTGTGCTTCACTTTTCTTTAGTCCCTTCATGTCTTCTCAGTATGCTACGTCATTGTGGCACTTGATCATTAGATCATTTGTGCTCTGTACATCTGCTGTTAATGGATTTTAGCAAGTGTTATTTACTAAAGTTACCTTCCTTTTCAAGCTAAGCATTAAGGCAATAATTAGTGTCCTCTCACCTCAAGTAAATGACTTAGGTTGTGCCTGCAACCTAATGGGAAAAATCCTCAACTGGATCTGGAATAACTCCACCGAAGTCCATGAAGCTATGCCTTATTGCAGCTTCTCCTATTGTGAAAGCTATACATAAAACAACATTAAAAATGTCATCATAACCCACAACCATCACCATTGTTTAATTTCCTTTTTGACTGAAAATTTCCATGCTTGATCTGAGCTCAGAGGTGCCTTTTTTTTTTTTTTTTTTGGGTGGCCTTGGGTTGATATTTTGAGCTACGTCTTTTTGTTTTGAGGGCTGGGTGTGTTTGTTGAAAGCAAATGTTTTCCTCGTATGTCATGACTGGGAATTTTGCATACATATCACGCAAAAACAAATGAAGCAGTGTTAGTCAAACTTTATTTGTTTTGTAGATCTCACTGATACCTAAGGAATGAATTTGAAGAGAATTGGTTGAGAAATGTTAATGTTATGAGCATTCAGAATCTGTTCACACACATGCAGTAGTATTGACTGTTTTGGTGTTAAATTATACAGTATTTGTCTCTTGAGGATCTCATAGCAATACAACAAGAATCTTGTGTTATAAGGAAGTATTAAATACAGCAAATAATTCTCCATGGGGAAATTAGGAGATATGTGATTCAAATGTTTGTTCAAATTAGTATATCCTAAATCCTAAACATTATGCAAATGAAGGCCAGATAGAGAGTATGACATTCCCAAGACCCTGGCTGCACACCAGCTGATCCAAGCCATTTTATGCTGTGCTTGGTTTTTTTTGAGAGATATAATCTAGGAACGGGATAACTAAAATGATAATTCACATCCGTTTTTTGGAATTTGGTGTTTTTTTCAGTCAATATTCCAACCCTTGGGCAACATGCTGAAGTCCTTACTCAGTTTTTGCTCAGTCTCTATTTAGGCAAATCTCATACTGGAATAAAAAATGATCTGGTCAGTGTGTAAACAAGCTTCATTGTCAGAAAAATGCCTTCTGGCTACATAAACAGATCAATATCTGATTTACACAAGCTTATAAAATTGCATAGGTGGGAGAACTGAATGCTGTAAACATGAAACCTGTGATTAGACTTTGGGTGGTGAATGTTTTTATATATTAGGCTGAAAATATCTCCATATAACATTTTTAATCTGTATGAAAATCTTTCTTTAAACCCATCACTGCAGAGTATATGGTGAAATTGGAACAACTCCCTCTACCATTTTTACTTGATAAAGTCTGTGGCAATTTGTCTTTTCTTAATATTATCACCTTTCAGCATGAACATCCTGACAAATAAATACACCCATGTGAAGTTTAAAACAGTGGTATAGTCATAAAGAGACACAGCTAACTATCTGTGAAATGCATAGCTAGAAAGGGATCTCTAATTTAAATAAAGGCTCCCAACAATTCCAAACTGAGACAGTTCTTAAATATAAAGCAAGGGACCCAATGTTCTCAGCCCAGGAAACTTCATGAAGTCTTAATCTACTTGAACTCTGATAAAAGTATTCCTACTGATCACATTAAGGCAGCAGCGATAGAGGCTTTGGGTGCAGGATTTGATGGCCTCCTGTATTCCCAATCACTCTTCCTTTCCTCCCCGCAACCCACCCTGCTTAATAACCCACCTGGCCTCTGATCCATGTCATTTCTTCCTCCAGAAGAGTGTGTCTCTTTCTCCTTTATTGCAAGCAGTGGGGACCTTGAGTTCCTCATACAGGTGGGCCCAAGCCAAAACTCCTAATGCAAACATCTCCAAACCCTGGGGAAAATCACATCTGGATTTAGACTTTGCAGTACAAGCCAATTTATAATCCCCAAATATGACTTGGAATCCTCTCCCCCAGAGGCCGCAACACATCTAAGTAGATACTGAAGCAAATGGTGTGAGGGACTCTGGCATGCTGCTGAATCCAAAAGGTGCCTAAGCAGAAGCAGGAGGGACCCCTTTTGAAGCTGAGAATGGGAGAAACAAACTCCATAACTCCCAAAGAGTATCTGAGGACTGGCTTTTTTTGTGAGTGACCGTTGGCCAGTGCTCTTCCACTTGTATTACCTCAGATGTGATACACTAAGAGTCCATCTTAGGCTGACCCCGTTTACAGCAGAGTCACTAAATAAGAATTTCCATTATCAAATGTTTGGCTTTTAGAAACCTAGGCTGGGATTCTTTAACATTTCAGGTGTCGTTTTTGGTGCAACGCACTGCTAGCAATGAAAGATGTGCTGAGAGAGAAAAACCATCACCTGCCACCTAGATGTTTTAAATAGAATGAATATCTGTTTATTTTTGGTGTTAGGGCAACTTAATACACAACAGTTTCAAGCATGTTATATTTTTATGAGAACCCATTAAAAAGAACTAGCACTACAGTGTCTCTTCAGATCACAAATCAGTGCTTACTTTCTGCATTAGAGCTGAGAAATATTTTATCATCAGCCATGCGGTTTCCCTGGCCATTAGGATGGTACGTCTCAGATAAAACCTCTTGTAAAATAGTTAATCATAATGTTTATAAGATGTTCTATCAGGTGCACTTAGTGGCTTTTACTGGATTTTTAAGCTTCTAAACTGAAAAAAAATCATCTCAAATGACTCCTAAATTAATCTGGGGAACCTTCACAACTATTTCCTTTATGTATGGATCTTTCTGTTTATCCATTAATGTATTGATCTTATGTATTATTTCCTTTATTTAATTATCTTTGTTATGCCTCACCTGATCTTCCAGTATCAGATGAAAGTAAGCAAGCAAATGGAGCTAGGCAGACTTACATCAGCTGAAGAGCTGGTTCATTTAGTTTAAAGCAATACTGTCTTTTAGACAATCTCATCACAGTGCTGATATTTTGGCATTCCTTTCTGGTTTTGTTTAATCTTCCTTAAAACCCAAGTGAGAGTCTCATAGAAAAATAAACATAGTAGCAGTTAAATGAGACTGAACATCAATTAGAGGATTTGCAAAATTGAAGGTGATTTTTTAATATTCTGGGTTCCTTCCAAAAGTCAGATGGGGAGAAATATTCCAGGGCTTTATGATCCAAAGCAAAGTCCTTTCCAACTATTCATTATTTGTTTGTGGCAGCACCCACAATATGCTAAGCCCTTTCCAGACATTCATAAGGGATGTCTCTTCCTTGAGGGGCCTATAATGTAAAGGCAAACAGAGGCAGGTGGACAGAGGTTATAGGAAGGGGAACAATAAATAAGGAATTTTTATACAGGTCAGTTAGATTCACTGTAGGCTGCCTATGAAAATTGAATCTTTAAGAGGTACTTACATGCAGACAGAATAAGGGCATGAAAAAATGGTCTGATTAAATGCAGACAATAGTGCAAACCTGCATAGATCCATCAGGATTCTTGATCTGATGCTATCTGAAAGTTAGATGAGATTTATCAAGCAAGTAGGAGAATAGATGTGCAACTCTAGGACATTTAAATAAATGAATGTTAAAGCAGCTTCCACTTACCATTTCTTTCTGTCGCTATACATATTTCAAATAGAGTCCCTTAATATTTTAAACTAGCTGTTTTTCTAGCCAGTAAAAAAACACCTATAAATATGCAATATACATCAGCATCTTTTCATTGATCTTCTTGCTAAGCTTTTAGCATACCAGCAGCTTTTTAACCAAACATTGATTAGTCCATCTTTAACTGCCTACTCTAGCTTTACTCCTACTATATATATAGTAAGTAAAGCTTTATATATATATAAAGCGCAACCTGTTGATTTTGGACTTCCAAGTATTGCTGGCTGGTACAGCAGTCTGCTGGGTGCCAACATGTCATAATTTCCACTTGTAAATAAGGTCAATTTCTCTACTTTGGCATGATTAGACTGGTGTGATTTTTATTATTTTTTTTAATGTAAGATTAATGTACTTCTAGTCAGTTCCTCACTGAAACAAAAGAGACAGTGGAGGCTGGTAACATAGATTCATAGATTCTAGGACTGGAAGGGACCTCGAGAGGTCATCAAGTCCAGTCCCCTGTCCGCATGGCAGGACCAAATACTGTCTAGACCATCCCTGATAGACATTTATCTAACTTACTCTTAAATATCTCCAGAGATGGAGATTCCAGAACCGCCCTAGGCAATTTATTCCAGTGTTTAACCACCCTGACAGGTAGGAACTTTTTCCTAATGTCCAACCTAGACCTCCCTTGCTGCAGTTTAAGCCCATTGCTTCTTGTTCTATCCTTAGAGGCTAAAGTGAACAAGTTTTCTCCCTCCTCCTTATGACACCCTTTTAGATATCTGAAAACTGCTATCATGTCCCCTCTCAGTCTTCTCTTTTCCAAACTAAACAAACCCAATTCTTTCAGCCTTCCTTCATAGGTCATGTTCTCAAGACCTTTAATCATTCTTGTTGCTCTTCTCTGGACCCTTTCCAATTTCTCCACATCTTTCTTGAAATGTGGTGCCCAGAACTGGACACAATACTCCAGCTGAGGCCTAACCAGAGCAGAGTAGAGTTGAAGAATGACTTCTCATGTCTTGCTCACAACACACCTGTTAATACATCCCAGAATCATGTTTGCTTTTTTTTGCAACAGCATCACACTGTTGACTCATATTTAGCTTGTGGTCCACTATAACCCCTAGATCCCTTTCTGCCGTACTCCTTCCTAGACAGTCTCTTCCCATTCTGTATGTGTGAAACTGATTTTTTTCCCCTAAGTGGAGCACTTTGCATTTGTCTTTGTTAAACTTCATCCTGTTTAACTCAGACCATTTCTCCAATTTGTCCAGATCATTTTGAATTATGACCCTGTCCTCCATCTACAAGTGGGAGGTGACATTAACACTTAGAAGTGAACTCAGAGAAAATTTACAACTGCATAATGTTAGATCTTAGATACTGTGCTCTCTCTATATATACACATAAGACAAATAGGTCTGATTCAAATTGGGTCAACAAAGCCTCTGCCCAGCTTGAGGAGCCTCCAGTGGGGGGAAAAAACAATAAAAAATAGGATCAATACTCCATTTGTGCTTAAATTCTAGGTCTCTGGTGATTTTTACATTCTGTTAAGATCTGTCAACTGGAGTCAAATAAATCAGATAAAATGATAGTCTGGCATTTTAGTGAAAACTATTTTTCAGAAATAACCATGGTGTATTTTGTGCTGGTTTTTTTTTTTTTTTTTTGCTTCTTGGTATATGTTATTTAACTGCTTCTCTATGATTTAATAAGGGGGAGGGAGGGGAGTTATTTGGCATTTTCATAACGGTACAAAGGCCCTGATTCTGTTTCCCCCTCCCAAAATATATATACTAGCAAGCCAAAGAGTGATATCATGGCATTTTCATACTGAAAGTGTACATTGTTCTCAGACCCTCCCCCCAGCGTGCTCTCTGTAGCTCTTTAAAAAAAGAGAGAGAAAAATAAATTTAGTGTTTGTGAAAGGGGCCAAAATGACAGCCCTGAAAAGTGTGAAGTCCTCCCCAAAGTAGTAGGGGCATGAACTCACTTTTCAGGGCCATTGCAAACATGGCCCTGAAAAGTGGAGAACTGGAGAATTATGCATGCGATCATCCATGATTCTTGGTGTATAGCTGAGGCTGTTAACTCTCCTCAGAGTCAATGTCTAACACTAGTTGTTGACAGGACTACAAAGGCTGGACTTATTTTGGAAAGCATCTTAAATTGAGACAAGTGAAAGCAAACAGTGTACACAGGAGAGGTTTTTTTGTTTGTTTGTTTGTTTGTTTTTTTAGGACCTGTTCTACCTATGCTCCCATGTGAAATTTGTAAAAGCCTTCAGCGTTGGTCTAACTCTGCCCCCATTGACGTCAGTGGTAAAACTCTCATTGATTTCAGTGGGAGCATAGTGAGCCAATGCTGAGAGCTTTTGAAAATCTCTCCCATACACTAAAACTAGACAATAAATATCCTGCCAATGCAAGGAAATAACCCTGAACTTTAAACCTTGCTAGTTCCCCTTCTGAAGAGTCCATTGTCTACATGTGTGTACAGTACTTAAGTAAAAGAGCAAAATAAGTTTGTTTGGTATGTTTCACACTATCCAGTGTGCTGAATGTCCAAGTGTCTTGTTACAGTTAGTAAAGAATATTGCATTCAGAAACAGCCACAGCATTTCTGGCTGGGCTTGCAGCATTGTTCTTTATCCACAAGACCAGGAGTGGGCAAACCTTTTGGCCCGAGAGCCACATCTGAGTATAGAAATTGTATGGCAGGCCATGAATGCTCACAAAATTGGGGTAGGGGTGTGGGCTGCGGGTCCAGGCTCCGGGGTGGGACCAGAAATGAGGAATTCAGGATGTGAGAAGGGGCTCTGGGCTGGGGTGTGGGGAGTGAGGTGTGTGTGTGGGGGGGGTGAGGGCTCCGGCTCAGGGTGTGGGCTCTGGGGTGGGGCTGAGGATGCGGCGTTTGAGGGGTAGGAGGGTGCTCTGGGCTGGAATCAAGGGGTTTGGAGGGTGAGAGGGGGATCAGGGCTGAGGTATGGGGTTGGGGCATGAGGGGAGGCGGAGAGGTGCAGGCTCCGGGAGGTGCTTACCTCAAGAAGCTCCCGGAAGCAGCAGCATGTCCCCTCTCTGGCTTCTACGCAGAGGGGTGGCCAAGGAAGTTCTGCCTGCACGCTGCCCTGTCCACAGGTACTGCCACGCAGCTCCCATTGGCTGCATTTCCCGGCCAATGGGAGCTGTGGGTGCAGCGTGCAGAGCGGAGCCCCCTGGCTGCCCCTACACATAGGAGCAGAAGGGGAGCTATGCCACTGCTTCTGGGAGCTGCGCAGAGTGGCCCCAGACCCCGCTCCCCAGCAAGAACTTGAGGGCCAGATTAAAACGGCTGGTGGGCCAAATCCAGCCTGCGCGGCATAGTTTGCCTGCCCCTGCTCTGGACTGACATATGTGATTTTTCTCCACTCTGATCACGCCACTGTTCTCAGGTGTGATCTGAGCATTTTGGGAAGGTCAGTGAGATGAGACACTTTTGTACAGTAAGGTGGGTGATCTTTGCTGCAGGAAATATGGATCTCAACTGTGAGCTGGGGTCTGTCAACATTTAAAAGAAGTCTTTGTTGGAATATTTCCCCAAAATCCAGAAGTCTGGCCGCTGCTAGGCCTTGAATCTTTGGAGGACTTTGGGTGAATACCTTTGAATTTTAGCATTTATAACCTTAATTTTTCAAAAATACATGAAAAGTAGGTGAGTATTATCCTGAATATTATGGATGGAAAAATAAAGAAAAGATTTAAGTAATATAACCAGATTCAGGCACTCAGTGTCAGAACTAGGATTAAAACACAAGAATCCCTTATTCTCAATCCTGTGCTGAACTCACTATGTGAGGCTGCCTCTCATGTTACCCAGCTGGTCAGAATCCACACTAACTGCTCAACAGATGGCCGAGCTCAGCTGCAGAAATCTTTTGGGAGGAAGCTCTCAGTAACCCTACCATCATCATTTGTAGCCCAACTAGCAAGAGCTCCTATAACCCTATATTTATCTGGGGGGCTATTGTATGGGGGCAGTGAATAAACCATGGTCGTTGGAAAAATCAGAAACTAACTTCCAACTTCAGCGATTTAGTTTTCATTTTCAAGCTTCTCTCTATAACAAAAAAGTTCTAGAAATCTTTTTTTTTCTTTTTTTTAAATAGTTGAAATTACCCTTAGATTCTCTCAAGCTAAAGAAGCTGTGGCTTGCACCTGTACGCCCCAATATCTGGTTCTGATGATACAGTACACAAAAAAACAAACAGTTTATTTGCATTTAAAAACTCTTGTCTGCATTACTGGTGATGTCACCCAGGCCCAGTGAACCCTATCCATGTATTATTTATGTATGTATGCAACACTGTTCTCTCAGCTATCAGTTCAGACTGAAGTCACACTTCTTAGCAAATACCATAGGATGCCAACTCAGAATAAGTAGGAAAAAAAATTATAGACTCAGCTGAAATTTTGATTCACTAAACATTTTAGGTAATGTTTTGTTTTCAAATGAGTATTGATCTTGATTTTTATGGTCCATTAGGAATTCAGTTCTAGCATAGCATCTCAGATATTTCACAGTATTCAAGAACAGTGACATGTATCAATGTTTGGTCATAATTTCATGTTCACAGAATACTGTCTGAAATCAGGATTTATAGAACTTACAGGCAAGCAATTCTGGCAAATCCACCCTTCTTATGTGTTCTGATATATGTTTTTGTGTGTATTAGCTTTTTCTTATTAGTCAAGGAAACAGCAGTTCTGAAAGGGAAAAGTGTTCCCTCTAGTGAACATTGTAGTGGTAGGGAGGGAGCCTGTGTTTTCTCCAGATTTTTTTTGGTATAGCGTTGAGAAAAATGTATCATTTGTATTTACATATACCCAGTACTTTTCATTCTGAAGAACTCAGACTGTTTCACAAATGACAGGACACACATACTATATCATTGAAATGCAGCCACCTCTAGGGTGGATGGTGACAAAATACTGAACACTACATAAAAATGGAAGAAAGAGATGTATTGCCCAGCAGTGTTTGGGCAAAGCATTGTTCTCACAAAGAATGCGTAGGAACCACTGCAACCTGATTTTCAAAAGGTCAGCAGCTGATATATTGGTGCACATATGACTAAGTAGACCCCTTATTTCTATTTAGATGCATTATATTAAATTTCCATTGTACATATAGTAATTTTGCATGTAAATTGATCATGCAATTGCACATGGATTTCTGCATGGAGACCATTTCAAAAAACCAGTCACCTTCATAATTTAGCTTGAAAGGTTCAGTTGAACTTGTAGGATTTGAACTTGTGGTTCCAGGAAGTCTACCTATATCAGAACTGATGCCTAGACCTGCACATTTGTTTACAAAGCTTCATGCTCTGTTAACCAACTACTAGAGTCCATAGGCAGTATAAGGTCTTTATGGACATAAAAGAGCTTATAGATCTTCCTAAGGTAGATAGTGCAAAAGTAATTCCTCCAGAAGGGGACTGTTCATGCCAAAGACCAGAATCATGTAAGAGTATGTGGGGAGCAATTTTGAGGCATCTGCTTCAGCTATGCATATTTCCATGGCCTCTATGGCCTTTGCTAGGCATTTTTAGAATGCTAAGCAACTTAGAAATACCACATAGCCATACAAATAGATACAGTAACTCCTTTCTTAACATGGTAGTTATGTTCCTGCAAAATGCTACTTTATGCGAAATGATGTTAAGCAAATCCAATTTCCCCATAAGAATTAATGTAAATGGGGGGGTTAGGTTCCAGGGAAATTTTTTTCGCCAGACAAAATACTATGTGTGTGTGTATATATATATATATATATATATATATATACACACACACACATAGTATTTCATATATATATATATATATACACACACACACACACACATACATACACAGTATAAGTTTTAAACAATTTAATACTGTACACAGCAGTGATGATTGTGAAGCTTGGTTGAGGTGGTGGAATCAGAGGGTGGAAGAGGATGGGATATTTCCCAGGGAATGCCTTATTGCTAAATGATGAATCAGCACTCGGCTGAGCCCTCAAGGGTTCACACGTCGTTAATGTAGCCTCACTCTCTACAAGGCAGCAGGAATGGAGGGAGGGGAGACAGCACGGCAGAGAGAGACAGAGACACATACCGTGTGTGTGAGAGAGACACACGCATTGCCCCTTTAAATATGCTGACCCCACTCTAAGTACATTCCCTTTTTAAGTAGATCAGCAAGTTGAGACAGCAGCTGCTCAAGCTCCCTCCATCCTGAGCCATGTCGTGTCCCCCCCCACTCCCTGCTCTGTGGAAATGAGGCACAGGAGCAGGGGGCAGGGGGAAGGGGGACACCCTGACATTAGCACCCCTTTTTCCTCCCGCCCCTGAACAGCAATCAGGAGGCTTCTGGGTGCAGCTCCAAGGCAGAGGGCAGGAGCAGCACGCGTCAATGAGGGGAGGGATAGCTGAACTGCCCGGCAGTCGGTAGCCTGCTGGACAGCTGCTACACAGGGAACTTAGGGGAGCGGATGGGGGGCTGCCGGTCCACCCTGGTTCCAAGCCCCCACGCGCTAGCTCCAATGGGCTGCTCTTTCTGCAAAGCAGGCGGCTGCCAAACAACATTATAAGGGAGCATTGCGCAACTTTAAACGAGCATGTTCTCTAACTGATCAGCAATGTAAAAACGAAACAACATTAACCAGGATGACTTTAAGTCAGGAGTTACTGTATGTCATTACTACACAAGATGTTCTTGCAGACATTTTTGTATGCCACAAAATTCCCTGTTGTTGTATGCAGTGTAGTTGTCTCACAAAATCCTCTGAGAGAGCAACATATCTGGAAAATCCAGCTAGTTGACAGACTGACTAAGCAGAAAGATAGTACTCCAAGGGAAGTGGAACCTAAATGCCAAAAGTTTTTTAAACAAGTAGTCACATGCTCTGTTTGCCTACGGGTGGACCTCTTTAAATTAAGAGAAAAACAAAGGCAAATGATTTTTCACCAGTTACAGAAGTCATGGCAAGAAGGGCATAGATGCTGTGTCATGTGACCTCTCTTTCCCCTTAGCTCCTGTCTGCACTCTCTCCAACTCTAATACCAAGCAAGCTACATAAGAGTCAAGACAATGTGTTATTTGATACTGATCACTTTAAATTGGCTGAAGTGGCTATGGAATTCCAAGACAGCAGAGTTATTGATAACCAAGCTACACGCAAATTATCACTGGCAAAACTTTTCTGTCACAAGACCCAGTTCTACACCAGAATCCAGTTTTGCAGGAAAAGAATAAAAGTTCCAGGAGACTCTGTTACAATAATCAGTGCCTTGGCAGCTAGAACCTATTCCAAGACCTTTGCCAGAGTCTAAAAAGATTTTTCTTCTGGTATAGGAGGAAAGATATAAAACTGATGAGTGCAAAGAGATCCAACATACTAGCATTTCTGCAGCAGGGGATTTTCGTGGGACTAAGCCTGAGCGCCATCAAGTTACAATTGGCAGCCATCAGAAACAAACTAGCCTGCTAATGCTAAATTCAGATAATTCATCCTCACATCAAGGGAGTTATCAGAGCCATAAGGCTATCAAATCCCGCTAAGATAAGGGTAAGTATATATGGAAACTCAATCTGGCGCTCAAGGCACAGGCTGCATCTCCCTTTGCAGTCATCAGCTCAGTATCTAAACTTCCACCCCAGAAAAGTGACTTTTCTGGTAGCCATCCCATCACGTAGATGGATTTCCGGGCTTGGCAGCTTGGCAATCACTCATCAGTGCTGCAAGAATAAAGTAGAACAGTGTACAGCCCCAGAACTAACTCTAAAGATAAACTCAGACTTCCACAGAACAAAAGAGATAGTATTGCCATCGTTTTTTCTGGACCCTTCCCGGGGAAAGGAGTGGATTAGATACAAGCTCAATATCAGGCATGTTGTCAAAACAAACAGGAAAAAAAAAAAACAGAAGATCTTTGGCATGTCATTAGTATTTTTCTCTTTTGCTACCAGAGAGACACGGGGGCAAATCTTGCCCAGTTTCAAGCTTATCTGAGATTTATGGTCTTTATTTCAAAACCGTGAGAAAACGTGTGGCTTCACATCAAAGCCAGATGAAACTGTGATTTTAGCTGAATTTTAAATTGAACTTTGGGGTTAATTCAAACAGAAATGCAGAGAAACACTCAGAAGATGCAAATCCATGTGGACTGAAACCAAAGGAAAGGTTTGCATAAGCCGTTGTGAATTGAGTTTTTGGAGTTTTGCATATCCAGTCATATTCAACATTGATGTAATCAATGGTGTAGGTTACAGACTGTGTGTTGGTCAGGTGGTCAGAAAATGAATATATTATAAATCACAAAGTATTGTAATTTGCATGAAACTATCAACTTGGATGAGTAAAATGAGTATAACCGACATGCTGAAGAACAAGGTCTGCACTCAGCTACACCAGTGTAAATTTAGAGTAAGTTGATATAAATGGACACTGAATTTCATGTAACTTTGGACTTCAGTGAAATGAATACAGAATCTGGCCCCAAGGTGAAAGGAAGAGAATGGAACAGGAAAAGTTGCTAACAGAGTACTGTAAGGTAAAACAGTCCCTTCCTCGCATGCGTGTGTTAATTTTTTCCCACACTGTCCTCCCAGGGCCGGCTCCAGGTTTTCTGCTGCCCCAAGCGGCGGGGTGGTGGGGAAAAGCTGATCGGCAGCACTTCGGCGGCAGCTCAATTGCGCCGCTCCATTCTTTGGTGGCAGTTCGGTGGCAGGTCCTTCACTCCCTCCCTTCCTCTTTGGCAGCTCTTCGGCGGCAGCTCAAAGATGAAGAGAGGGACTGAGGGACCCGCCGCCGAATTCCCGCCGAAGACTCAGACGTGCCGCCCCAATAGCGGACGGAATGCTGCCCCTTTGTATTGGCCGCCCCAAGTATCTGCTTCCTTAGCTGGTGCCTGGAGCCAGCCCTGTGTCCTCCACACTTCAGTTACACTACTGTATAGCCAGGGTAATTTAACTGAAATCAGAATCTGGTTGACTGTGTGAGTTGCTCCTCCTTATCCCAGGATTGAATTTGGTCCCCACAGCATTCCACATTAGTGCAAGTTACACTACTTTGATTACTTGCATGTTTTCACCACTGCATACGTCACTGTTGAATTTGGCCCAGAGATTTCCAGGCAATCTGCACGCACTGAAGCCAGGTGGACTTTGGTGGATGAGAATTTGGCCAACATATTCCAGGTTGCTTTTGGCTGGATTTGACCCAGTATATCTAGTTAAGACTGATGATTGTTATAACAGAGCTAAATCATAATTTCTGTGCTTTGGAAGTCTGACTTCATCTTAATTTTATTTAATGTTGTTTAATTTGCTTAGATTGCTGCTTCTGTAATGATTGTATAATATGCATTAATATAGCCTTAGTTCATTACTTTTATACAATGTTGCATTCATAGACTTGCACTGACATCATTTCATTCCAACATTGTAATATTATCCCCTGTAGGCTTGCAGTGATGTCATCTTGAGAACTTTGTGAGAATGGTTTGTTCTGCTTAAAGGAAATAAGGTCTAAACATAAACATTATAGAAAGTATGGGAACCTAATTCTCCCCTCATTTACAGCAATGTAAATCAGGAGTAATTCTAATAAAGTCAATGGAGTTAAACCAGTGTAGTTGTAAGGATAATCAAGTCCACTGACTTCAAAAGAGTTAGGCTCAAATCTACAAAGAGTCTTACACATTGCAATGCTCAGTGTTGCAATACCTAATTTTAAGGCACCTAGCCACCCACTGGATCCATAAAGCCTGAGGCCTGGTCTACACTCCAGGGGTGGGGGGGGGGCGAGGAGGGTTTCAATCTAAGTTACACAACTTCAGCTACGTGAATAATGTAGCTGAAGTTGACGTACTTAGATCTACTCACCCCACTGTCTTCACTGCAATGAGTTGACAGCTGACACTCCCCCGTCAACTCCGCTTGCGCCTCTCGCTCCGGTGAGGTACCGGAGTCGATGGGAGAGCGCTCGGCAGTTGATTTATCACGTCTAGACTAGACACAATAAATTGACCTCCTCTGGATCGATCGCTGCCCGCCGATCCTGCGGGTAATGTAGAGAAGCCTTAGTTATGCAGTTGGTTCCCTATAATGGGGAGAGAGAGGTACCTAAGAATTGGATCCACAAAAGCCAGTATGCTAGGCAAGCAACTGCCTAAGTTAGCCTACGGGAGATGCTGACATGAGGGGCGTGTCCTACACCCTGTCCATCACAGGGAGTTCAGTGCCTAAGTCCAAGTGGGAGGGAGATGCCTACCTCCACTTGGGGTTTGCAGATGTTTTATTTTCCAATCCTAGGCTTGCCCCTAGACAGAAACCCTGGGGAAGCAGACAAAATCATCCTTGGGGTGGGGGGGAGAAAAGAGGGGGGTTAAATTACAGAAGAATGACCCAATGTTTAGCATGCTAAGTTTGCTAAACCTTAACCTCTCCCCACAAGCCCCAACCTGTGATGTTTTCTCATTCCCATTGCCAGTGGAAGAGATTCTGAAAACAATATCTAAAAAATAGAGACATCCTGATGGAGAGTCTCTTTTAGAGAATCGTACAAGGGGCATTGTGTTCTTCTCATTATCAGATTATATTTTTAAGGGTATTTAATTGAAGGATTTGGCATTGAAGTTGTAACTATTTACCGACACACTAAAGAAAATTAACATATAATCCTCTGAAAAGGAGGGTAGCATAAAGGCCCAGTGAGCATCTTGTTGTCATCATTCTAGTATCACTAAGCAACCAAGGACACATTGCTTTGTATTCTACATGGTATATTATGTAGCCCGTAAAGGCCTTTAAAAGCGACATTGTTTGGAACTGGAGTAAATGGAATCCAAGGATATTATGACCATTCTCAAATAATTTCTGTTTTCTGTTATGCTGTCTCCAATAGGTCAGACACTGGGGCTCCACTGGCTTCAGACTTCTCACTTACGGGTTTAACTAATATTTCTAGCCAGCTCAATCTGTCATTTCCTTTTTCTAAGGGGCTGTCACCGAGAGAGGGAAGCTTAGCACACATTGCAATAGTGCAGTACAGCTACTGCATCTTTGGTACCCAAGTACAACATGGCTAGCTGAACACAGTAGTACAATTCTCAGTCTCATTTTAACTGAAAGCATTCAGTGAGAAGGCACAATATAGTGCTATTGGTCTTATGTACATTTTCTTATAAACCTGTCCTGCTTCCTAACAGAACTTTAAAACTGCTCTTAGATACAATTTTCAATACATTTTTAGTTTTACAGTAGTCTTTACAAGCCATGGTGTCGTTGGTGCTGTACATAAACATAGTCAGAGACAGTCCTCCTGCCCCAAATAGCTTACAGACAAAAGTCAAAGAAAGGAAGTCTTATTATCCCTATAAGGGGGAACTGAGACGCAGAGATTAATTGACTTGCCCAAGGTCACAAAGGAAGTCTTTGTCAGAGTCTGGAATTGAACCTATGTTTCCTGAGTCAAATCCAGGAAGCAGAATGTAATAAGAGACATCCTGTGGCTAATACTCAGGTCAAGAGCCAGAATAGGCTTCATAACCTAGTTGCCGCCATGGCAAGTGTGGGGGTGGGAAGAAGGAACTGGAGGATCAGTGGAGTCTTTGGCACCACACTACACCAAAGAGCTACTTCAGGCAGCCTCTGCAGGAGTCCCAGCAGATCTGAATTTAATGGTGCAGTAGGAATGTGGAGCCATGCACATGATATCTCTAAGCACCAAAACTTGTGTTGGGGGCCCTTGTGCTGGCAGAGAATTGGAGCCATACTGTATATATTGTCTTGCTGTGTTTTGTGAGAACCATACTGTTGCTATCTTAGGAGAAAAGTAATGAAATAATTACCTCTTTAAATTCCAAGGTCAAGATTGCCTTACTAAAGTACAGGTCGCTCGTGGTGGCAGTTTGGCATTGCATCACCCAGACAGAACACTGGGAATCACTGTGTCTCCCAGAGCTCCCCAGAATACAGCAGCCTGGTTTTCCCATCAGTGGTTGGACTGCTATGCAAAGGAAGAGCAATGGCTTCCTGCTTCTAGCTGAGCCAGAAATATAGTGTATGAACTTTCTAGTGGTGTTTGCCTGTTCTGGAACACCTTTCAAAACCTGGAAGTCAAAACTTTGGGGAAAAGGAGAGTTAATGAACATTTTCCCAAATCCCCCCAGATTAGATATGGTCTTAGATTGGAACTCCAGATCTGAATACCCCTGAACTTTGGTGTATTCAGATTGGGAACAGCAGACCCATCTTCTGGGTTTTGATCCAAAATCTGTGAAAGACCTATTTCCACTTCCAGTGTTCAGAAGCAGAAATTAGTCCCTATGTCCAGTACTCCTTCCTGGGGACCCACACTGTCATTTTCTTCTTGGCCTCCATCTCACTCCTGGGCTCTGCAAGGTGTGCCAGCTGGCCACTTCCCACATTGACTTTTCAGGGATCGCCAAGGTCAAGCCTCGACCTTCCATTCCAGCAGGGTGAGACAGACTCTTGGCTTGCCTCACCGCAGTTTGCATAACTTCACAAACAGGTGAGGGGGCTAGTGGTTGCCACAATCTAAACAATCATAGGCAGGCTGGAATGTATTGTATTGTCTGAGTGCAGGGGATATGGGTAACCTGGTCATAGGTGCAGAGGAAAGCTAAATACTGTCCTGTAGCTTTTAACTTCATCGTAAGGGTGTGTCTGCTACAGTGAACTGCATGGTGTTATGCTCCTGGGAATTTATGCTTCCAGGTTGTCTAAGAATTTCAAACCTGATTCATACTCCACTCCTTCACAATGAGCTTGGTTTTGATAATATAAGCAGAAGTAAAACTAAAGTTCACTTAACTGGTCAAAACTGCCTCCTCCTCAAGCTTCAGCTGGCCTGAATGATCCTCTTCTTGCCTTCTTCTAATATAGATGTTCTGGCCATAGTGTGTGTCTGCCACCCAGTGATTTGCTTTATAACTGCAGCTCCAGTCTTTTTTTGCTTTCCCCAGAAGACTGGAGAAAGGCTTAGATCCCATTAGTCAGTTAAATAATGCAGTGACATATGTGGCATATCTTTATTTATTTATTTCTCAGGAACATGTAATAGTGAATCACTTGACAATCTCACACATCAGGGCTTGTTAATGAACTGATGAGCACATTGTTGTGCTCTGTCATCAGGTATCATTGCACCAGACTGTCAAGATGCTATTACCAAATGGAGCAGCACATCCTCCCATTGCTGACTGGGTTTAAAATCTTATGAATCAGCAGGCCAAATGTTGCTCTCAATTATACCAGCCCGAAAGAGTCTTAATCTGCCCATGTAACTTTTGCTTTCCATGAAATGGTGCTAGTCTAGGCAATTACCTGTGTTATTGGTACTATAGTGTGTTAGAAGGTCTGCTTGTATGCCTTGTGGCACTGAGGTCACATTGACACATTGTATGCATGTGCAGCTATGATAATTATGTTCAGCTAGGGATGGTTGACCACAAGGTGGTTGGATCAGGATTACCTTTTATACAAACCCCAAAGTTCAGGAAGTGAGGATAAAATGATTCTAGTTTGGGCCCATCTCTTTAAAGGTTAAAACTGGGAGTGATTATATTTTCACAAAACCTCTTGATAAGATTTTGTTTTGATAAAATAAAAACAGTTTGGTTCCAGGTTCCATTTTATATTATTAGTATTAAGTACTAATTATTTGTATTACTGCAGCACCTGTAAACCCCAACTGAGATCAGGGCTCTATTCAGCTAAGGACTCCACAAACACATAGTAAGAGACTGACCAGGTTTTTGCCCACCTGAATCCCTGGGGTATTTACTGAGGCAGTTAGCTTGAACTAACACCTGTGCTATCTACATTACTATTTTTAGCACACTAGCTTGAGCAGAGCTAGCAGGGGTATGTCTGCATGAGCTAGGAATCGTACCTTCCCTCTCAAATGCAGGTGTATCAATAGAGTATCAGTACTGGCTGTGCTGCAATGGTATTCCCATGGATTTGGCTGGTGCACAAAAAAGGAAGAAAGCAAACAAGCCATTTTAACTCCAAGCTTCTAAGATGGTATTACATCCACTGGAGAGAAAGAGAGCGAGAGAGTGAGCTGTTGAAAGCAGCTGAGGGGGTTGGAATGTTAAATGGATCCCAGAGGAGATAGATTAGTGGGCAGGTGGTGCAGTCATAGTTATGTGATAAATTCCAGTGACACATGCTAAGTTTATTTATCACATATCTGTACTGTATATGACATGTACATTACCTCCATATCAGCCAAGTGCAATTTTGATAGGAAATTCCATATTTTGTGGAGGAGGAAGAAAGATTTTGGGGGCAGGTTGATTTTCTTTATTGGTAGCTGTTTGAAGCTGCTGCTTAGAAATTTGGAATGGTAGAATACGTTTTGAGGGACTGGTTTAGAAGGCAGAGAACAGATTAGGTGCTTAAGCAGGCATGATAAATAAATTTATCACATGGGCTCTGCCATGTGTGCATATATGTGGGGGGAGATGTATGTAAAAACACCGAAGGACAAAACTTTCATTGACATCAGTGTGGCTAGGATTTTAAAATGCATGCACTTCCTAAAAAAACTTAATTTCCTTAAAGGACAGTAAATTTGGGGGACCTAAGTAGGTTGATAGAATCCCTTTAAATGAATAAATTCCTTTTTATTTACAGCTTTGTTTTGAAGTATTGCTTCTGATGAGCATTACTATGCATTTATTTATTTAGGGCCAGAATCTGACACCCTTACTTATGCCCTCACCCATATTCTCTCTCCTCCACAAGTGCTATTGCTTTCAATGGGACTAGTGGATGAGAAAGGCTTTCTCAGCCTAAATAAGCAAGGCAGAATCTGCCCTTAATTCTTTGCTTTTAATAAGTGGCTCTCCGAGGCTCTAAATGATTGTACAAACTAAGAATTAATAATTAGCTATCTACATCTAAGAAGGGACATCTGTACTTTTGATTCAAAGATAATAATTGGCCCTTCCCTTTCCTACAATAATGCACAGTTTTGCTTTGGCAGTTTCATGTGTTTTGCACTGTATTATATATTTTCTTCCCCTTCTCATATTATTTAATCTTAATACATCTGGTTTTCCATGTCTCCATGCAGTTGCCAGCTTACATTTTTTGTCTTTCCCCTTAACCTCATCAACTCTCCCCCTGGCTTTATGCTTCATATTTAATCTATTCACCATATCACCTTTTCTGCTGAGCATTGCATAAAATATTTGTTATGAGTCACTTGCTCTGGCTGGAAATGTGCAGCAGCTTGGTACTTAGATTTCTGCTAAACAGCCCAGATTTAATTTGATGGAGAACTCTGGCCTATATTGTAGCTGGCCCCTGCATGAGTGGATAAGAGAAGAAGTGTGCAAGAAGTTTCCATCTCTTGTTCCCCTCACCCAGGGCCTTATCTAAAGTGCATTGAAGTCAATAGATATTGGATCAAGCCTACAGTCCCTGTGTTCTCCTAATTGTACAGTGGCAATGGGATGCTGTGAAGTACTGTGGAAATGGAAAATGCCATTCTGTGAGTGAGACTACCACATCCAATTAATTTTGCTTCATATTGTTCTTCCTACACCAATGCCTGAGAAGCCCCAGGCTTCACTTGTCAGAAATTCACTTGCCTCCTAATGAATAAACAAGTGTGTTTACTTCTTTCTGCAACTGAATCATTTCTCACGTATAAGGTGCTCGCCTACACATGCTTCCTTTTGGAAGCAGGAGTGTTAATTAGACATCCAAAAGACACCCAACCCCTATTAAAGAAAAAAAAAAGCAGCATGTGCCAGACACAAGCCAGAAATAAGAGCAACAAAAAGTTTAATCACAGAACTGTGAATCCCAAAGGGCCAAATCCTGCTGTTATTTACACCAGTATGTATCCAAAGTATCTCCATTGACTTCCATGAGTTACTCAGGATTTACAGCAGTGTAACTGTGAGCCAACTTTGACCCAGTTACTGCTAAGGATCTGATATACTCTGAAAATTAGGAAATAAAAGACATAAGATTGCAATGACTTCTGACTTGTGTTCAGAGTTTGTAATACAGATAATACTTTACTTTGTACTTCCATAGCACTTTTCATTTCAAAGTGCTTTCTACAAGTGTGGTGGGTGTCATGACTAAGTCTAAATGGATAGCGGATTGTATTTCACTTTGGTATGACCTTGGCTGGCCTGAAATGAGGCTGTGCTTCTGATGCAACCAAAGGCACTGACTAGAACAGGGGTAGGCAACCTATGGCACGCGTGCCGAAGGCGGCACGCGAGCTGATTTTCAGTGGCACTCACACTGCCTGGGTCCTGGCCACCGGTCTAGTGGGCTTTGCATTTTAATTTAATTTTAAATGAAGCTTCTTAAACATTTTAAAAACCTTATTTACTTTACATACAACAATAGTTTAGTTATATATTATAGACTTATAGAAAGAGACCTTCTAAAAACGTTAAAATGTATTACTGGCATGCAATTAGAATGAATAAATGAAGACTCGGTACACCACTTCTGACAGGTTGCCGACCCCTGGTCTAGAATATTCAGAGGGCAATATTTATACCCAAAAAGAGGTTGTGCACAGTGGCCAATAGGGGTCTGGCTACTAGGCTCCCACTGTTCTCAAGGATAAAAAACTCAGCAATTAGAATCCTGTTGGAATGTTATGTTCAGAGAAGCAGAACTACAGGTAAATAATTTTATTTAGCAGGAGCCATGGTAATAGTGGTCACACTTACTATGTGATTGTCTGTAAGTATGCAGCCTTTGCTAGTAGTCTGATTTCCAGTTGATCTACTGAACACCTGTTTTCATGTTCCTCAGTGTTTCACATGATACCAATGTCCTCAATTCTCAGTTACATCAGCAGACCTATGCTGAGAGTGCTCCATCTTAGAAAAATGTTTCATGTAACACAATGTTGACTCATGAAGTAGCTTAAAAAGATGTATAAATGTCAGAAGACTCAATTGGAGATAAAAAATCTCACTCAAGGTGCAAATAGCCTGTAGAGAAAACCTGTGAATGGAATAAATAATAAGGTGTTTGAAAACACACCATGGTGAGTCCCGATAGGCGAAGGTGTTCTAAATTTAGGTCAGCTTTCGCCATACTCCTGCTGTTAAAGGCTGACTAGCTCATAAAAAAGTTTCCTGCAAATGAAAGAAGTTGCAGACTGGACAGTAATCTGAGCCTGGAGGGAAGGGAAAGCAATATAAAAGCAAAATTACTGTCTGATCAATTAAGTGAGGGTAAGGCTTGTGAAAGCTATAAAACAATTCATTCTATCCCACACTTATATTTTAACAGAGCGAGTTCATTTTCTATAATGAGGGAACTAATTTTGTGACGAGATCGAGTCAGTGCCATGTGTTACTCCACATTTTTTATAGCAATGTCTTTTGGATGAAAGAGAACACTAGGGCATCTGAATTAGGAGTGGGCTTAGTTAGGACATGCTATACAATATATTTCTACAATGTCCATCATAAGAGTATCTGAATGCCTTTCTCTGAAAAAAAAAAGACCTTTTACTAAAACAGAAGGGTCATTTTGGATCTATTAAAGTTTTGATCCAAAGCCCATTTAAGGCAATGGAAAGATTGCAGTTGACTTTGGTGGGAATTGGACCTGATCTACACCAGAAAAGTAGGTCATTTAACTACATCAGTCAGGGGTGTGAAAAATCCACACTGCTGAGTGGCATTGTTAAGCCAGCCTAAATCCCTACATAGACAGCACTAGATAGATGGAAAAATTCTTCTGTTGCCCCAGCTACCACCTCTCGGGGAGATGGATTGCCTATGCCAATGGGAAAGCTCTCCCATCAGTGTAGGTAATGTCTGCGCTGAAGTGCTACAGCAGCGCAGCTGCGGTGGCACAGCTATGCTGGTGTAGCATTTTAAGTGTAGACACCCTTGGATCAGGGCTGAAATGAAAATGCTGCATAATCTGACTGTCAGTTTTATGAAATGTCAATATTAGTTTTTTTAGACTTCAATGCGCATATTAAGGAAATTTGCCAGCAGTGAGAGTTTAAAAGTATTTACTTACCTGCTTCACAGGGGTCACATGAAGGTTAATGTTTACAAAGTACTTTGAAGATTAAAAGTGCTACGTATTATTAATGGATACTGAGTGTTTGTGACAAAAAATGTGTATTGTGCCCATTGTGTATGAATCTCTGTTGGATGTATCATATGCTTAAAAATAACATCCTCATGCCAATATTGAAATTCATATTCTCAAGCATACCCTTTTCCTCTGCCACTAAATATTGGCATGTGCATCTATATTTGGGATGTTCTTTAAGCAATCAAGTACTTTTCTTGTATCACAGGAAATCCCATGGGAAGAATAAGAGAGGTGAATAACAAAAGTGAGAAAAAGGTCAACATTGTTAATGCACATTCTTACAAAGTATTAATGTTATAATTATCTAACATAACAGGTGCAGCACAGGCATTGGCAGTGCAAGTTTCCCTAAACTGCGCAGTCAAGTGCCTCAATCTTAAATTGGCACAATTGTCTTGAGGGATGAGAGGGTAGTTCATTTTCCATGACTAGCCAAATCCCTGACTTCTCTGCTGAGATAGCCAGAAAGGATGGTTTGTGTTGTGGGCAACTGTCAACAAGTAACTGGATTCAGTTTACATAATCTGCTAAACAACTATCAGACAGTAATGATTTTGGGTCAGTACCCTCTTGGATCAGATTGAATAGGTAAGGTAGATGTAAAAGACTCCATATGCTATTCTACCCCATTCTCCTGAGCCATCCAATCCTTCATTCCCCTGATTTTATCATTTTAAAAAGAAGAATAGAAAAAGAAAATGAATGTACTGTGATCGAATATGAGCACAAATCTGTTTGCTGCCAAACTGTGTTTACTGGAAGTCATTTTGCTTTTGACTTTTTCTCTGACCTAAATAAAAATGTTTACAAAACCCGACTAACCTTGAAGAAAGTGTAAATGTCAAGAGCATAGGTTTTCTGCTGACACCAATTCAGTAAGCTTCCGCATTTGGAAAAAAAAATCTGCCTTTCTATATGCAATGTAAATATTTCCATTACCTCTTCAAAAGAAAATCTGCTAAGAGGCTGTTATATCCTACATAACAACAGCTTGCCTTAGGTAAAGAATTCTTTAATACCTTAATTTAAGCCAGTGACACTGCACAAATACTGTAAGAATCCCAATGTTATTCAGGTCTGCTTATGTAGCTGAAATGAGTGACATGATTGGGGAGGATAAAACCTCCTAATCAGAATACAGTGGTATCATAATTCAAAAGCCCAAGCATCTGGTCCCTTGGTAGAATGGTGACATCTTAAGGCGTTTATTGATTGATCTCTAGAGCTTATGAATCTTTCATTTTGTCCTAAATGGTTTTCTTTCAGGGTTTTCTTTGAAGTCAAGGTATCTCCTATAGTTGTCTGCAAAACATTATTAAAATGTTATTTTAATTGCTAAAAATAATATTAAAAAGAAGTTTTATAAATATGAATCTGAAATAATGCATGTGTCCTTCTGAAGCAGTTTGAAATTTGCCCAAGTTAAAATGGCATATAAATTTGCCATTGTGCCCCATTATTCTTACTTATTTGTCTTATGGAAGCACATGTTCTGCCCCAAAAGATGAAGGCCTTATTGTGCTAGGCATTGAAAGAATACATAACAAAAAGATGGTCTTTGACCCACAAAGCTTAGGCCCAAATCCTCAAAGTATTTAGGCTTCTAACTTCCATTGATTTCAATGGAAGTTAGGACTCTATGCAGAATTTGGCCCTTACTACCTAAATAATAGATTATAAATTATTCTTATTTCCTTATTTTTCAGAATATACTGATTCTAATAACAATCCTTGTTCAGAAAAAGTGATGAAAATAGTGTGATGGTTTCCAGCTTTTTGTAAATTGAGGAGAAACTTAAAGCTGCATGCCCTATTTCTTCTCCTTGGCTGGCTTCCAAAATTGAACAGTTTGCTGCTCAGAGACAACTATCTGTAGGCCCCTTTGATTGATGTTCCCCTACTGACTGATATTTGTGGCCAGCTTCCTGAAAGAGCAGAAGCAGTTTTTTCCCCTTCACAACTCCAGTGATTGCATGAGCAGTTTGGGTATTAGCACATGCAAATGACTATTTGGACATCTAACTAGGGTTGGAACGCCTGGTCAAAAAGGGACCCTGGCAGCTCCAGTCAGCACCGCTGATCAAGCCAGTAAAGGTCTAGTTGGCGGTGCAGCAGAGCTAAGGCAGGGTCCCCCACGCAGCTCCTGAAAGCGGCTAGCATTTCCCTCTGGCTCCTGGGTGGAGGGGTGGCCAGGGAAGTTCCGCATGCTGCCTCTGCCCCCACAACTCCCATTGGCCAGGAACCCCTCACCCCGTCCCGATGGAGGGAGGGGGGCTGGAGTGAGTGTGGGGGGGCTTCGGGAAGGGGGCAAGGCAAGGGTGTTCGGTTTCGTTCAATTAGAAAGTTGGCAACCCTACATATAACAAGGTACTTGTGTTTACAAATACTGTATTGTGCAAGTACCCTGGATTTCTGATCTTTGAAAATCTGTCCCTAAATCATCAGGGAAAGAATATCACTTAGTGTACAGCTGATCACATGCTGAGTGACACCCCAGAGCCTGATCACCATATTTAGCAGTCACAGACCTTGTTTCTATGAAAGGGTTAGGAGCAGAATGTGGGTGCTGAAAAGGGCACAGGTAGCCTCAGTTTCTGTCTAGCCAGGGAAGCCTATACAATCGGTGAACCAGCAGCTGCCAAAACTCCTTCCAGCTGGATGGAGCTTTTAGCACTTTCTGAATGGTTAAGTCAATGCTACTTACATGGAATCGCTCATTGTGCGTGTGTGTGTGTGTTTTAAATGTAGGTCAGTATAGGTGCAACGCATAAGTGTGGCAATTTTACTACAGCAGTTGGTAATTCTATTTGTTTCTACTTGGAAACTGAGCTCTTTAAGCAAGAGATAGAAAGAAAGATTAAAATATAATGGTAAAGTCTATCCTGGTCTCAGCTGGAAAGTAAGGGACTCCATTCCACTTTATTTTCCATTAGAAACGATCTCTAGAAAATCATGAAAATTTACATTTGATTTACTCTGGAACTGGTGACTTAAATCAGTGAAGCTAAGTTCTAAATATTTAACAGCAATAGATCCCCAGCCTGTTCTTTGAGTATGCAGTATATCACAGGGAACTGTTCAGAGGGAAGAGGGCCCACTAATGCATTGTTTTGATAAACAAGGGAATATATTTTAACATGTTTGATAGAATCTTTTGTTCTAAAACTGATATAAAATTCTTTAGAAGTACAGCTCAAAACAAAATATTATTTATAAAAGCCACTTCTTGATACAGCTGGATATGTTGTGACAAGCAATTAACAGGACTCCTACAAAGCTCTGGAGATTTTTTTCAGACCTAGCTTTATTATAGGTGATTTTTTTCATCTCATGTTACAGGGAATTCAGTTAATGGGATTTGTGCATGTAAATCCCCCAGCAATGAGATGGAAATGTTACCCCAATGTATTAACTATTCTGTGTGTTCATTATCACAAGTGCCCCTTGAGGGCAAAGCCAGCATTTTCAATATACAATCCTTTTTCAGGGGTTTAGAGCTAGAACTTGGAAAACAAAATCTCAGAGGTTATTTAAAAAAAAAAAAAAGGTGTTTGAAACAATCCATAGTTTCCCTGATGTGGTAGTGGAAGCTGGAACACTTGAGACATTTAGAATGTGATAAAACTCTTGAAAATGTTCTATAGAGAACAGTGCCACATTGACAGAGGATTGGACAAAATGTGACTTAATGAGATTCATTTTTTATCGGAATGGGGGAAAAAAGGAGCTGGATTCTGACTATTCTTTCAAAGCTGGGAAATGTCTTGTGTCTTCCGATTTAATTTTGTTGTTTATCAATCCATACATGAATATTGTATATAGCCGACTCGAGCATGGTCAAAGATTAATATCTGAAATTGGCTACCAGATTTGCACTGCAGTTTCTTAAGAGGCAGGCAGTGCCTGTATTTACATAAATTGGTGTGGGCAGCTCAGGTTTCAAATATGGTTCCTTAAATCTGCACCTAGGCACCTAAATAAGCACCTAAGCATCTAAATGAGCCTATTTTCTGACAAACTCAAACCAACCCACGGAGAAATATTTGATGCACACACACATAAAGTAGAATGCAAGATGGGAAGTTCTCACTGCACAGCCAAGAAGATAAGTAGCTGCGGGAGAGTTTTCCTGCTTTTATAACAGGGGGAGTTATGCTTTAACTCCTGCACATATCCGTGGGGACATCTTCAACCACGCCCACCTCCTCCTTCCCCTTGTACTGTTATCATTCTTGGGATTTTTTGGCCACCTGCACTACCTCATATCTTTGAGGGGTGTTGAATAGCTGTCTGCTCCATCTTCCAGCTAGGTAAGGTCAATATTGCCACAAATCCCAAGGGTCTTGGTGGGGAGTTAAGAAGCAGCCTGGAACACTTCCCCCTCACACATACCCAAGGAATAGGGGGGAGAAAAAACTCCTTCTCCTGTCCCTGCAAGCTCTGCACTAAACCCTAAGTGCAGGTAGACTCCATAAACTATAACACATGGATCTCTGTCTGGCTTCATTCCTGCTGTTGAGGGGAATGGGAATGCTGCAATTGGGAGTTCAGAGACTGATTAGGGGGCCTGACGTTGTCCTCTTTCACCCTGACATATACCTTCATATAATGAAGCATCAAATCCTGTGGTTGCCTGCCTTTGTCATTACATCCATTTCTCATCACATGGATTCTTGCCCAGGTTGCTGAGTAAGTTATATTTTAAAGACTAAGAATACAGGGTTATCTCTTGTTCTATGTATTTAAACCATACTCCTCTTAATAGTATCTGAACACCACCGAGCATGGTATCTTACTCTTCCTTACCATGTCTGAAATACATGGTCATTTGCTAAAACATCGTGCAATCCAAAATGTCACTTTGAAGTGATATGTTTTCATTATAAAATAGAGGAAGTGTACAATCTTTCCGAAGTACGTATTGTAGCTTTTATGGGTCAAATTCTTAGCTGATGTATATAGGTGTAGTTCCATTGAAGTAAATGGAGATATGTCTATTTACCTTACCTGTGAATCTGGCTCAATATGTGTAGAATATACTCGAGCTCAAAACCCTTTACAAAGAAGTGTAAATAGTATTACCCTAGTTTGATAAAATGGGGAAACTGAGGCACTGGAGAACTTACACATGGCCACACATTAAGTCACTATCAGAGTTGATTGCAGAACCTAATTCTGATAGTTTCCAATCCCCTGCTGTTACCAGACTGCTTCCTACAGATAAGTGATCTGCCTGGGATTGTTTGAAAATTCATGCAGACAACTGGTATAAACTATATGGGCAAAATTGCATCTACACAGGAGGGTTTGCCATCATAGCCTATACTCACAAAACTTTTCTTGTATAGACTACGCCTAAGAGTCACAACTGCCAAACTACTACTCTAACTTATTAAACCATACCATTATTGTAAAATTCAGTGTGTGCCTTGGTGTGGGGAGTGACTTTAAGTTAGATAGATCTTTAATTAAAAAGGTGGGGGGAGAGAGACTACATAAAACAAATGGAGATGCTCTAATACTGATAATAGAGACATATTTGGATCTCAGTTACACAGATATAAATGCAAACTAACCCCGGTTTAAATCAGTAACATTATTCTGTATTTAAATCAGTGTTTTTCTGGATGAACACCTGCAAAAATCTGTTCAGTAATCTTTTTAAATTATCTGTTTTGTTCAAAATATTATGGAAAAATGTTAGCCATTTCAGTTAGTATCCAGTCAGTATTTCTTTCATATTCATGCTGGGAATTTTCATTTTCTTGCTTTCCTGTTTTGATGAGTAGGCATTCTCAAAGCTATTAAAACATAGCAACAATTACCTACCGATTTCTAAAAGGCTACTTCCTTGTTTAAATGTATTAAGAGAATTTGTGGAAAAGAGCCCAATACACTAGTAGATGGAAAAATATCTGATATCAGGTGATGAAGTATAAATAAAAATCCAATATGATATTGCATTAATGATAACTGAAATTTCAATTTGCTATGTACTATTTTGAATATGTTAGTCTAATAATTTTAAGAGCATGGTATTTTACACTAGTAAATCCAACTGGTATTTTAATTTTTCATGGACTGCTGAAAATACATATGATGTTTTAAAAACATATAATACCCCAAATACATAAAGCAGATGGAGCTATTGGAGTTACTCTATGTTGGTGTCTTTTGATTTCAAATGTTGACTTCTACATCTCCTATGTGAATGCTAGCGTTGAAAACTTAAGAAAAGCTTAGAAATTTAAGGTGTTTTGTATAGAAATTATTTATATCAAACAACCCATACTATTTTAATATTAAGATTGAACAAATACTGAAAAAAATAAGTCAACTTTTCATTCACATTTTAAATGAATTCTCATTGATAGCATTTTCACTTCTTTTGGGTTTGCTTTTCACAAACATTCTAGGAAATTAAATTACTGGCAAAAATGTTTACAGAAAAATCAGATTTGGAATTCAGAGTTAAAAGTGTTTGCACTGTAAATCTAACTTTAAGACTTTATGCTTAACCAGTAAGGCAAAAGAAACATACTAAATTACTTGTGTTCAATCAAACCAATTTGAACTTGGAACTGTGAATATTATATTATCAGAGTAAGTCCTGTGAATAATGAACTATTTGTGAGTTATCCATAGGCTGAAACATATTTGCATAATATATTATGCAGTATGTATTCTTATAATAAAATATTTGTTAAATTAATTTGAACAAGAAAAAAATTCATGGAAATCATGATCTGTTCATACACAATTTGCAAACTATAAAAAGATCTAAATTCACAAAAAAACATTGTTTCTTTTCAATAGTTTGCCCATCCCCTAATTAATTTTTAGCATTTTCCATCCCCCCTCCTTTTTTTTTTTACAAAATTGTGCTCTGCTCCTACAGTGTACTGCACATGGACAAACCCTCATGCCTTTGCAGAGCTCCCCTGACTTCATTGGAGCGAGTTGGGGGTTGCCTGATTGCATCACATTGCAGGATCAGGCCCTAGGGTTCCAATCCTGCAAACACAAGGCAATTAACTTGCATGTGAGTAGTCCCATTGTTTTAGCAACGATATACCAACAATGCACAAGGATCATTTCTTCCACCATTGAAATGCAGCCACCTCTGGGGTAAAAAGCTGTAGCTGTTTAGCAGTGCACTAGGAATTTCCACACCTTATTATATCAAAATATTTTAAACATATAGTAAAACATTGTCACAGAAATGCACTCCTTTCATGATGCACTCTTACCCATCCTACCTACCTCCACCACTAAAGAAGTGCCAAGAGCATTTGTCTCCTTGCCTATGTAAAAAATGGTGATTTTAGACATCCATGGGAGCTGTAGTGCTAAGTGCCTTTCAAAATGGGATGCTTAATGGCAAACTATGGCAAACAAGAGTTGTACCCTCTGATGTAGGGTGACCAGATGTCCCGATTTTATAGGGACAGTCCTGATTTTTGGGTCTTTTTCTTATATAGGCTCCTATTACCTCTCACCCCCATCCTGATTTTTCACATTTGCTGTCTGGTCACCCTACTCTGATGACAAGAACGAATTTGACAAAGTGGCCCAAATTCAGCTGAGATAAGTGGACGTGATCTTTATCCTGGAACCATACACACACACTATTAGTTACTTTTCCTGCTTTACAACCTTCCATCTTTTCAATGTGTAAGTTTCACTCACTTTGTACAACCACTGAATGCCAGATAGGTGCAAGTAACCCTACTCTGTCACTAGCCCCCATGCATTTTATGACAATGTATGCCTAACGTGTATCTTACACTACTATTTATGTCACCACTAAATTTGGCTTAGAGGTTTCCAACTTACTCCAGGTGGAATTTTGCTGATTTTGGTTTCTAGGGCCTGATACAACTCCAATTAAAGTCAGTGGGATTCCTTCCATTTGGCTCTAATGGGATTTGGATCAGGCTCACTGTGTGTAATTTTTCCCCCCAAAGTGTGTACTTAAATATGGCTGTAATATAGTATAGAGAAAACATACTGGGTCAGATCCTCCATTCTTGTAAACCAGCATAGTTCTATTTATTGAGTTACATTTACATGAGATAAAGGTATAGGCCCAATATCTTTAATAAGCCCTAAAGCTCTCTATCCATTAATTTATGTGAAACACACATCCACTTTTAGCATATTTCACTGTAGTTCCAAAGTCTTATGTAATGACAGTTCAGTCCACATGATTCATACTGCAAATGTTTCTCTGTACATTTATTTCATGTTACCTCTTGAGATAACTTTAATGTATACTACAGTGGTACATCATTTATATATTCCTTTGTGATGCTGTTGCCTGTTAAGGCTGTTTTCTCATATTTCTACACCACAGACTCTTCTATACTAATTCAAATGCAGATTCTGGAGAAAACAACTTCATAGCAAACAGCAAATAATAAAGATTTACATCATTCTTAAATGTCTCCTGGAAATGATTGAATCATAAAGTTTTTCTCATTTTAGTTTTAATTCACTTGGTAGCAATATGAAAATTCCTTCATGTCAACACTGAAGTCTGACTAATAAGCTTTACACTTGCTGGATTCAAATTCTTACTGTTTCTGAAGTTCTCATCCAACAGTGTCACTGAATCAGGTCAACAATACTGTCTCAATCAGATCCTGAACTATAATATGTAGGGGAAAGATTGTTTTTTTATTTGTTTGTTTTTCAAATGAGAAGAATGCAATGTGCTATTTCATTTATTTATTGTTTTATCAGATTGCCAGCTTCTGGACTCATTAACACCAGTGTGAATCTGGAGTAATTTGAAGCCAGAAGAGTATCAGAGGGGTAGCGGTGTTAGTCTGAATCTGTAAAAAGCAACAGAGGGTTCTGTGGCTTATGCTCCCAATACTTCTGTTAGTCTTAAAGGTGCCACAGAACCCTCTGTTGCTTGAAGCCAGAAGAGTTACTCTGGTGTAAATGAGATGATAATACAGATTATATATGTATTATTGGAATTTTCCATGGCAGAACACAGTATAAAACAATGAACACATTTAGGAGGCAACAAAACATCATTTTTATATATAGAAAGAATGGGTAGTAAATGCCTAACACTATGTCATAACAAATTATAATAAAATACAAAAATAGTGAAAGCAGCCTGGGGAAAAGACAAGAAGAGGCTGTAGAGTACCATTAGGCTGAATATCAGGAAATAACTTACCAACAATGAGTTTTATTAGTCGGTGGGATAGTCTCTAAGGGGAAAGTGGTGGAAGCTGCATCATTTGAAAAATTTAAAGTTAGATTACAAAAAAAAACCCACTATAAATTACACTATAGGGAATAATCCTGCATTGGGCAGGGGGATGAACTTAATATATATTTTGCTAACTTTCCATCTCTAACTTGTATGACAAAATCAAAAATCCAGATACTAATTGCTTTTGAAATGAGAGCCACTATGTGACAAAGGGTAGAAGCGTCACCTGAACACCAGCAGACAAGGAATTAACTCTCTCCCACAGTAGTATAGAAGGGTACAATGAACCAGGTCTGGGACTAAGACCAGGTCCAAAGTCCATTGACTTCAAGAGGCTTTGGTCATGTCTTAGAGGTTCGTGTCTACACTACCACTTATGTCGGTATAACTTATGTCACTCTGGAGTGTGAATAAGCCACCCCACCTGAGTGACATACATTACGCTGACCTAAGCACCAGTGTGGACAGCGCTATGTGAGCAGGAGAGCTTCTCCCGCCAACATAGCTACTGCTGCTTGTTGGGGGTGGATTAATTAAGTTGCTGGGAGAGCTCTCTCCTGGCAGCTTAGAGTGGCCATGCTAGAGAGCTTACAGTGGCGCAACTGCATGGGTGTAGCTGTAAGATGTGCAGCTGTAAGCTCTCCAGGGTAGCCATAACCAATGGGAGTGCGCTTACCCAGGAAGAGAGACAGAACTGAAGAGACAGAGCTGTATATCCAGTTTCTGGAAGGCTGGGTTACAGTCTGAGATGGGGTTTCTCCAACCTTACATAAAAACCTTTTGGGTTTTTTGTGATTATCCTATCCACATTGAGAGCCTGATTCAGATCTCACAACTAGGTAAATCCAGAAAAACTCCAAATGTATTCAGGTATTACAAAGTTTGTCTGACTTCTGTTTCAGGACCATGTAGCCCATTCCAACAATTTACACATCTATGGTATTTAAATAACTTTAATAAAAATCAGATCATTTGATTCTGATCCCCTTTCTATCAGTGTGAATCAGGTGTAACTCGAGCAAAGTCAATGCAGTTATACCAATGTAAGAACAGTGTAAGGGAGACCAGAGTCAGGTCCAAAATGTTGCCCAGGTCTCAGAATAAGGAAACATTCTAGTTCTATTAGAGCCCATCAGAAAAGGTTAAGTATTTTCAGTGAAAATTTTCAAATGAAATGATTTGATTCAAAAATTTTCAATGTCTTTTGTTTGTTTCTCGATGAAAAATGAAAAGTTTTTCATTGTTTTCAGTTTGTGAAAACTATTTTTTTTCATTTTTCATTTTCATAAAATGTTGAAAGAAAAATGTTTAGAAAAAAAGGCCATTTTAATTGAAAACATTTTTGAATGAAATATTTCAACCTTTTCTAATTTCTGTCTTCAGCTACTAATTCAAACTGAGAGCTTGATTCAATTTAAAGGTATCCTGTCTTTCACACTTCAGAAATCTTTGCAACTTGTTCTTTGGTTTTCATATGATGATATATATTTTAAATGGAATTATGCCCCCAAAAGAAAATCTACTGTAGGCTATGAGTGTGAAAAACTAATTAATAGTGTAACACTTCATTATCTTGATTTCCTCTCCTCCTCCCTCCCCTCTCCCCGCTATTCTGTTTGCTGGTTTAAATGACAAATTGGGTAAAACTTACCCCTATGCAGAGGTCCAGCAGAAGGCCTTTGTAGCGCTTAAAATCCCATTTATGTTCTCAAAATTGTGTGAACCCTTAGGTGAAATTCACACACACACACCACAGCTATTGATCCAAGTCTCATTGACTATGTAAGCATGCTGAGGAATTTTCACAGAGGTGGAGCTCTTACAAACCAGAATTCTAATTTGTTACATGCTAGATGAAAGATGTCTACCATTTTGTGACGTGTATTAATCAAAGCACCTGTCATTACCTGAATTAAGCTGTGGCTGTCATAGAACTTGCTGGTTTATGATTCCCAGATGCCATTTGTTTTACTATGCGATGTAGGACATGAGATGAAAAGAAGTGAGTGTGAAATTACCAGCTGAAGACATTAGAGAAGTTACATTTTACTTGTGTGGAATCACATTTCTCACTGTGTATCAGGAAAAAGAAAAGACTTTTAACAAATAAGATTGCAATGTTCCACCACTTAATACTTGATTGTGACCTATATCACATGCTGTGCGCACGCACACACACACAATAATAATAACAATTCAGTTATAAGAGTGCAATAGATTAAATATGCATACTTAGTTCATGAAAATAAGGGGCAGATAACTTAGCATTAGAACCAAGCATGGTGCAGATAGGCAGTGTTCAAGTTTCGCAGCCCAGCTCTGTTAATGCAAGTGAGTCCTGACAAGCAACATGTTTATTTTTTAATGTCCAAGTGTCTCCTAAATACAGATTACAAGCATAACAAATAGTTAATAGTGGTTAATTTGGACCCAACAGGAATGCAAATTAGTAATAATGATTATAATACCTCCAGAGCTCCATGTGTATTTTCACTTGCCCTTTTTTTCTGGTTCAGGCTACCATCATTATTTTAGATGTTCCTCCTTTTAGACCCACAGTACTTTATTCTTTCTATCTGTTACTGTTGTACATTATAGTGTGTGTCAAAAATGCTAAATCATACCACTGACACCGAAGGGAGCTTCATTTTATTAAAGAAATTAACTCCACATCTTATTTAACAACATTGGGCAGATAATATTGTTTTGGATGTTGACCCTTTCTAGAGCTAGGGCCCCTTCTCCAGAATAAATCAGAAGCCAGTTTTTACAACAACATCAAAAGCTGCATCGTTACTAAATATGGTTTCAACAAATACAGCTAAAAAACATCCAGTTTTACTAAGGAGCTTATCAATAAACATCTAAAGAACAACATCACCCCCTGCAGTAAGGCTAGAAGAACATATAGTGAACATTTTTTAAAAATGCAAAATCTAACTGGGTGCTGCTCCATTTCCTTACATGCAATTACTTTTCTGTCTCCCCTGCTCATACCCCACTTTTTTGCACAAACCTGCAGTGCAAACCAGAAGCTACTGAGTCTTCCCATTCTTGTTGTAAACTAGGCTGCAAATTATGTTACTTGTAATTACAGTAAGCACGTGTTCAAACAGAAATGTGATTTTCAACTTGATGGTAGCCCTTCAAGATTTTGTCTTTTGTGCAATTTCAGATGCTGCACAACAAACATGTGATGGTTCGTGTAGGAGGAGGATGGGAGACTTTTGCAGGGTACTTGCTGAAACATGACCCATGCCGAATAATGCAGATCTCTCGGGTGGATGGGAAAACCTCTCCAATCCAGAGCAAGTCTCCGACCATCAAGGACATGAATCCAGACAATTACTTGGTTGTTTCTGCCCATTACAAAACCAAGAAGGAGATTAAGTGAAATTAACTTCTCATTTGACTGGGACTATATATATGTAGGTCCAAATTATCTTCTTGAGTGTAGTAAATTTAGTTCATGCTTTGAAAGGACTTCAGAAAATTTAACAGACTGAAAATGGCAACCTGCTTTGAAGATCTTTGAACTGTAGAACTATTTATTTCTAGTACTGTACCTTTTATAGCAAATTATCATTGATAGGTTAATTACTACAATCAGATAAGAAATAGACATATATTTTTAGCCAAATCATTACTCTTAAATATGTGAATGTATACTTAGAATGATTTAAAGGATGTGGTTCATGTTAAAGGAAAAACTGCAGTACAATATATTTGTATGAAAAACCTGTGACATTGAGTCCATGACTGTTTTTAGGTTAGTTGGAAAAGATATATGTAGGCTGAGTGTGCAGAGTGATAAAAGCTATTTGCTAACGCTTTCTGCCTACAAACTAAAATTAAAATGGACTATTTTTTATAGGTTACAAGATTCCCTTAAGCAATAATTTTTAAAAAAAAAAAAGGATTATTGTGTGCTATACAGTTCCCTAAAAAGACCACTTTAAAAAGTTTGTATGTCCTTAAGCTACTTTGACTAAGTCAATTTTAAGATCCAGATCCACAAAGGGATTTAGGCACCTACGCCCCAGATGTAGGCACCACTGCAATACACAAAACCTGCTTGGCTGCCACTTAATCCTTTGGGTGCCTAAACTCAATTTTTTTTATAAAAGTTCCCTAGGCACCTAAGTTCCTGCCTCTGGGCATGCGCATAACCTCACATCAGACATCTGGATGCCTATCTCATGCCCCAGCAGGGTCCTCAGATGAGGCTAAGATAGGCGTTCCCCTGCCTAGCTCACTAACAGCATGCCTACCAAATTGGGGTGCATTCAAAGTCCCACCGGCTGAGGAAGTGGTGGCAATGCCACCTCCCCCCTTAAAACATTTAGCTCAGTAGTTAGAACACTCACCTGGGATGTGGGAGACCCATGTTCAGTTGCCTCCATCTGCATTTTTGGAGAAAAGGATTTTTGAATAGGGGGTCTCCCACCCAATGGTAAGTGTCTTAATCACTATGGGTTGTTCTGATGTGGGTCTCCCTAAAACTCTCCTGTTGAAGCTGTTCCACTTTGGAAAAATAATTAGTCATTGGAGCACAGGTAGTGGACTCTGGGTTCCCATCTCCCAAGGGAATGCCCCCATTTCCAGGTTCATTCTCAGTTTAGCACTCTGGCCCAGTGACTAAGTATTTATACAAGGTAGAGCAGCTTCAACAGGAGAAACTGAGGAAGTCACGCAACAGGCTATCCTGTAGCGCAGTGGTTAGGGCATGTCTCCAAGAGGTGGGAGCCCCCTGTTTAAAATCCTTTCTCTCCACCAGACAGAGAGGGACATTGAATGCAGCTCTCCCATATGCTGGGCCAATGATCCAATCACTGGCTAAAAGTTATAAGGTAGGCAGGACCCCCACCCCTATCAGTATTTCTTGCAAGAAATGGTTTAGGTGCCTGATCCCAGGAGAAGGTTACCCAGCTCTGGCTCACAAGCAGAGATAGGACTGCCCTACAGCCTAGACTTAGTTGCCTAACTTAGTAGAGGGATAAGGCTTAACACACACACCTCTTCTCAACATCTCCTTAGTTTAAGTGGCTCCCCACCTGGCATGCTGTTTTTTGTGAATCCCATTCTTAGGTGCCTAACTCTCTTTATGCCTTTTATAGGGAGCGTAGGCGCCTAACTCAGGGTTTTTGGATTTCAGTGATTTTTCTAGGTGCCTAAAAGTTAGTCTTTGCAATGCCGACCATTGAAATGCCTAAGTTCCTTTGTGGATCCAGGCCTGAATCCACCTGGTCCTTTCACGGGTGTCCAATGATGGGAGGATATAAGAAGCAATAGGGACGAGTGGGGCTTGCTCCCTCTCCTGTCAATAGAAATGGTTGATTACACCAGGGGTTGTAAACGACAATGCACAAAGGGATGTAGTAATGACAGTGCAGACTGCGTGTGCATGGGCACTCCGGTTTAACTACATTGGTCAGGTGTGAAAAATCCACTCCCCTGAGCAGCGCTGTAAAACTAACTTAATTCTCCATGTAGACTGTGCTAGGTCATCATAAGAAGTCTTCCATCAACCTAGCTACCACTTCTCGGGGAGGTGGATTATCTATGCTGATGGGAGAATGCCTCCTGTCAACGTAGGTAGTGTCTAGACTGAAACGCTACAGTAACGCAGGTACAGCAGCACAGCTGTAATGCTGTAGCATTTTAAGTGTAGACAAGCCTTGAGTCAGAATGCCACCTGGTGTGTCCCTTGCGGAAATTCACCGTCATACTGCCTCTTACTTTGGGTTTGCCTGAAAGGCACAGTCTAGCCCTACTTTTATTCAATTACTTGGGTCAAATATGAAAAGATCCATTGCCCACTCTTTAGAGCAATTCAGATTCTTGTAAATCATTCACATGCCTCTAAAAATATATATGGGGATTGTGTGTGGGGGGGTGGGGGTTTGTCTACTTTTCCTTGTTTATATTTTGTGACTTCTGTGCCTTGTAACTTCCTAGAAAAATCATTTTATAGGATTATTGAATGGCTATAAATTTGAGCAGAAATCAGTTGTTTCATTAGCAATGGAATAAACAGAAACTTTTTTAAAATACTCATAAAAGTTTTTTTTAAGTCTCATTTATTGTTTGCAACATATGATTCTCCACTGTAATCACACACACACACACACACACACAAAGCAAGCTGCTTACTGGACTGCTGCTATGTGCAACCAAAATGTGACTACTAAAGAACAGAAATTGATGCACACTGAAATTTTCAGCAGGTGATATAAACAAGACATGGATTCTGTTGAAAATCCCTTTAAAGGAACTTTCTCATTTTTGGAGGGTGGGGGAGAAGTTGAATTTTTTTTTAAAGCAGTTTCTAAAGTTACAATCAATGTTTTCTATTGGTTGTCACTTTAAGTTGGAATGCCTAAATATGAGTCTGATCCCCTTTCCATTAAAAATCAATGGCAAAAATGTCCATTGACTTCAACGGGGCAGAGTCAAACCTGGGTGAAATCCTGGCCTCATTAAAAGCAGTAGGACCTTTACCATTAACTTAAATGGGCCCAGGATTTTCCTCACTGTCCATATATATCTACTAAATACAGACAAAGCACATTTGCTTAGTTGCTTACATTTAGAAATGATAACTTGTACCGTAAGTTGTATGTGACTTATTTTCAATAATTTTCTATTGAGAGTAACTATTTGCATTAGCAGTAAATGAGTAAGAAGGTAGTTAGCCTCAGTGAGAGCCTGCTCTGAAAGGAGCCAAGCAACTGCAACCCTCATTGAGTGGTGGGTGTTCAGCCACCCTCAGGATCATTCCCTTGGTGACACATAGGTGTAAAAATGCTGTGTACCAGAAGGGAAACATTTTCTTAGCAATCACAGCAAGAGACCTGATTTCAAATGAGCTGAGTGCAGGACCGAACCCTTCAAAATGAAGTGTTTGTGTCCAAGTTTCAGTTTAAATAAGTGACAATTTCATTCTTTACAAAATAAATGAGGGTAGCTCTATATTACAATAAAACACCTGTGGCTGGCCCATGTCAGCTGACTTGGGCTCGCAGGACTCGGACTACAGGACTACAAAATTGCTGCACAGACATTCAGGTTCTGCTAATGACTGAGCTCTGGTCTCTCCATCCCTTGCAGGATCCCACAGTTTAAAAAAATGTCATAAAATCTTCATGATAGAGAAGAGCACCAGTCCTCAATTATGGATGTGTTGTATAAGATTTATTTTGCATCTCTAGGCTCCAGCTATTCTTGGCTGCTAGAAGAGCATCTTCTAACTATAGAGAGACAAGATGGGTGAGGTAATATCTTTTAGTGGACCAAATTCTGTTGGTGAGAGAGACAAGCTTTCGAGCCAACAGAAGTTGGTCCAATAAAAGATATTACCTCATCCATCTTGTCTCTGTAATAGCCTGGGACCGACATGGCTACAACTAGACATCTTCTAACTATAGACAGCTCGGCATAGGTTAGAGCAGCACTGAGGTGACTTATGCTGGGGTTGAATCAGCCCCCGTATTCGAGAGCCACAAAGGTGGCATAAAGCCATTTTACACCTGTTCACTCCTTATACAGTTCAGCTAGATGTGTGAATTGGGCCAGTTGGGGGTGTCACACAGCACACCACAAATCAAACTGTAATCGTCTGTGAAAGTTTTAGTCCTGGAAAACTACAGGAAACCAAACGCCTACAACTGGGGAAAAAGAAGAAAATGTATTCAAACTCCCAGGGTAGGTTAAAGCAAGATTGATAGGCAATCTGTTTACGATGGGACATAAATCAGCAACTACCCCAGACATTGAGGGGGACCTGCACCAATTTAAACTACACAGTTCTTTATGCTATAAAGGCACTTGCAAAATGCCTCCTATAGGCAGTTGAAGAAGGATTAGAAAGTGTGAGAAGATGCAGTTTTTTTGGTGCTTTAGCCTGGAAACTGATGGCAACATGGCTAGCGGCCATTATGGGAGTTATCGTCTCCCACTGGGTACCCATGCATGTGTGCTCTTTATGCCATCCAAGCTGGAGTTCCCATACATTCTACTGGGGATGAGGCACCTACTACTGATCTTCACCCGTCCCCATCATTCCCTGCCCCTACCCCCACCCCCCAACCCCTTTCTTTAGGGTTCAGACCTCTCCCTGCTATTATCTCTTCCCCGTAGACCTGGAGAAGGCATGCTCCTTGGGATCAATCAAAGCAAATGCCATATCCTCTTTCCCACTCCTTCCTCCCCTTGACCAAAGGGAGGCCGCAGGGCTATTGGGGTTCAGAACTGGCCAGAAGTAGAGTGTGATTAGGCAGATGACTTTGGGAGGGGAAGGTTGTTGTACTGGGCTGGGCATGGCCCAGGCCTCTACCTGGGTGGGTAGGGTGTCGCCCTATTAGTTCTGGCTGCCTGGCCTCCCTCTGTAAAAGCAGCTCTGTCAGTACCTGAGGAACTGCTACCAGTCCAGGGGCCCCAGGGCACTGAAAGGCTGCTGCCCACCTGGCAGACCCAAATCCCCTGAGTACCAGAGGACTTAGCTTCTTGAGGAACCACCACCTTTCAATTGTCCCCAGCCCCCTGCAGAGTCACAGCTGCCTCCTTACCTCATAGCCTGTCCCACTGGATGTGCCCACTGTACTTATAATCCCTGCTCCATTCCTAGTGTGGTGCTCCTCACTGGCAGAGAAGTGGTTAATAGAACCCGGGGGGGGGGGGGGGGCATGCAGTGGGTGTGTCAGGGAATGCGGGCCATTGGGGAGGGCTGGGGTTTCCCTGGGGAGAGTGTAGTGCCTGCCTCTGGGGCAGGAGAAGGAGGGAGTGAAGATCCAGAGTGCCCGTCATATGGGGGTGCAAGGAGAGGGTCATGATACACTGCAAGGTAGAGAGAGAAGCACTCTATTCTCAGATCGAGGAAGGGGCTGCACCCTGTTCTTCAACTGACTGGTTGATCAGTGGTTTGCATCCATTTTCAGTTGTCCATCAGTTTCTCCAAACAACGTCCTTTTGTGGCATGAGCATTTGCCTGCTCTGTCGCACAACTTGGGTCTGAATCCATTACTCATGAACTAATGCCCCCAACCCCGTGGAATCCAGCAGCTGTGCAATGTTATTGCTGGAGGCTCCTGGACTAAGCTCTGTCCTTCAGTTCAGGCTACCAGATTTTCTGCCTCTGGCAGTGGAACAAATTGGCAGTTCAGTTTCTAGTTCTTATGTTTTTTTTAGAGACAAAGTGGGTGCAGTAATATCGTTTACTGGACCAACTGCTGTTGGGAGAGAGAAGCTTTCAAGCCACAGAGTTTTAAACCTTTATTTTTATTCATTTTCATGCAGGTGCAGCTTCTAATATTCCTCTTTCTTACCTGGATTGGATAAATAGCAGCAAGGTGACTTCAACTACCTGGATCTGCTGCTGCAGTGCCTCCCCGTGGACTCCTCTGTCCCCACTTGGGCATGAGCTGTCTTGCAGACACTCAGCTTAAATCTAAGCAGTGTTCCTGACGTGGGACTGCGCTTACAGGCTTTACAGAAGGTGAATTATGCCCTGCCTGAGGCCAGCTAACTGAGCCTTGCATTGGTAGGGCACAGAGCTCAAATTGAGACGATCATACTGGGTCCCCATCCTGTCCTGAAGAGTCATGACTCCAATGCAGAAAAGCCCAGTCAGAAACTTCTGTTTGGAGAGAGAGTCTGAGGATGAGGAGGGGTCTATCTGGCCAGCTCAGGAGGTGAGTCCTGCCACAGTCCAGAGGCTGGAGAGGGAAAAACCCCTGAAAGGATCCACTGTCCTCCACCCTTAGATACTGAAATGGGTGCTCAGCTTCCTGGACAAAGAACCAGGGCTCCTCCAAAGCTCTCTGTCCTCCCACTCAGGGCCGGCTTTAGGAAGTGCGGGGCCCAATTCGAACAGTTTCGATGGGGCCCCGGCAGGGATGACTTAAAAAAAAAAACACGTAAAAAAACACGTGGGGTTTGTACTCACCGGGCGGCACTCCTAGTCTTCGGCGGTGGGTCCTTCATTCGCTCCGGGTCTTCGGCGGCACTGAAGGACCTGCTGCCGAAGTGTTGCCAAAGACCCAGAGTGAGTGAAGGACCCGCCGCCAAAGTGCCGCCGAAGACCCGGAGCGCCGCCGCGTGAGTAAAAATTAAAAAGGAGCCTCTAGCCAGGGAAGGGATTCTCAGCCACTTGCCCCCACCCCAGCAGCCCTGCCGCTGGGCGCGGGGTCCTCTTAGGCACGGGGCCCGATTCGGGGGAATTGGTGGAATTGGCCTAAAGTCGGCCCTACTCCCACTGTGAATCGGGGAATTCTCAGGGATAAGTCCTGCAAATCCCAGAGACTCCCCAAAGCAAGTGTGTACTTCGCAAGTTAGTGATTTGGAGAGGAAGCGTTTTCTGGGACTTTTCTCCTTCACAGCGCTCTGTCATGCTCCTGTACCCTGCAGCATGTCTGGACATGTAGAGAAGCCTGTGCCTCCTGGGCAGCTCTGTCAGGCGGCAGCCTGGTGGAAATGGAGCCTGTATGCCTTTCAGTCCAAGGACCTTTACTTTGTCAGGAAAAGGGGCTCAGATTCTGAAAGTCAGGAATCTCCCCCTCTTCCTCCCTCTTCCCTCCCTTCCTCCATAGAGTGGCTCCACATTAAAGCCTTAGGAGCACTTCAGGCAGCTTCTGACAAGAACAGAAGTGCCAGAGGATTCCTTTCCTCCTGAAGATGCATCATCATGGGATTGCAGGGAGATAAGTGAGAAATCATTTCCCATGTTCACAATGATTCCGATTGACTGAGCAAAGCCCTGAGTGGAAGACGCTTGCCTCCATAGTAACCAGGCCAGGGGAAAAGGCAGGCAGCCTTTTAGATTCCTAGGGATATCTAGCAAGCTACTTCCACAGCTGAGATATGTGTGTGCCATTATCCCCTGTGTCGTGTGGTCCCCATTCAAGGATGAATACTGTATTACCTCCCTGCTGTAAATATCCTGGGGAAGAAGTACGCCTTGCCCCCCCCCACACACGCCAGCATACAGGATTTTTCCTGGACAGGCTGTTGGTCAGTAGCTTACAAGAAATACATTAGATACAAGTCTTCCTGCTGATGCTGCCTTTGAGGACAGCATAAGATCCAAGTGAGGACATCTGATTAAGCCAAATGTTAAACTAAATTTTTATTTAAAGCAAAGAAATTTCCTAAATTTGGGGAGCTTAAGTTTGGTGCACCAGTAGCTCCACCAGTCAAAGACAGTCGTCCCTTCAGAAGGGGACTTCTTTCCAAAAGACGCCATAGATCATAGGAGTGATGATACATTGCACAGCAAGTCCAAAGTCTCAGCTATAGCCTTTCAGACGAAAGGCTTTTCATTCCTTTAGTAAAGAAAGCCTACTTTACAGTAAAAAAGTGGCTTATTGTCTAGAGGTATCCTTAGAGTGAGATGTCTTGGGTTGTCCTGGTCAAACCTTTAATGTAATTTGTGACGAGAACTGGATTCCAACTTGATGGCTACAAGGAAGTGGTGTTACACTCCTGAATAGCCATCACTCATCTTAAATGGATATCTTGTACATGTAAACTTGCAGGTGAGGAGTATTTGGGGGAAACATTAGAGAAAGTACTAACTGAGCTTGCATAGAGGCCTCAACCCTCACTGTTGAAGCTAGCACAGCAATCTCTTGGGGAACAATTAATCATCAAGGCCCTAAAATAAAAAGTACCCATCAAAAATGCAACAGGTAAAATTACTGAAAAGGTCTTTTAATAATAATAATTTAACTGTGGTGCTAGAACTTTGAGCAAAAGTTCCCTGAAAACCCATGTTTGGAGAAGATGACTTCCAATATCAACATTTATCATGTTCCCCATAACTTCCCATTCAAAAGGAAAAAAGGTTAATGAATAACTTTGCATGATATGCATGATACAAATGCTGAATTATGATATTGAAATATAAAGATGAAGAATTGTTGAATGGTAAAAGCAAGAGGTTTTCTAGTTTAATTTAACAGTTTATACTTCTGGATAGTCCATGAGTTTGGATAGGATATTTGTGCCAAAGTCTTGGCCTAATTTTTTGCCTGGCATGAGTGTTGCCAATTTCTTATATAAATTTGTTTAGTTAATGCTTATCACCTTTGTCCTAAAAGTGTTTTTGTTATTGCACTGGAGGAAGTTAATTAGTATAATATATACACAAAACATAATGCTAAAGGTCCCTATACTGGGAAAAACAACAGGGAAATATGAAGACATAATGACATGAAAGTAGTTGTGATGGGATATCCACCCCAGAGAGGCCCTGATTGAGTTAATGTGGGCCAGAAGGGGCCAATTAACCTTATATACTGCATGCGGATGGGAACCAAGGATTGATAAAGCCTAATGGTAAATGAAGCCCATTTGAGCAAGAGCTAGAATAGGATTCTAAACTATGAAGCAAGAGCAGGAAAGGGCTGAGCTGCGTCAGGCATTGTGTATGACTGACTGTAGGCTGGGAGAGGCTGAGAGCTGGGGCTTGGAACTCAGTGGGGCTTGGGCTGGCTGGCTAAACAAAGCTGGGAATACTAGCTGAAAGTGAAAGGCTAGAAGTTATGTTGGAAAATGAGGGAGAAGAAGCAAGGGATAAGGAAAACAGGATAAAAGCATCTATCTGAAGAATAGGGCGCATACAACATACAAATCACTAGCTGAAGATGTAAAAGATAAGAGATGTTAATCCCTTGAACACAGTAGACTGAATTAGGTGAAGTACCAGATATATTAAGAGCTAAAAGAATGCAGGTTGGAGATATTGTATACCTAAGGAATAGACTGAGAAATTTCTTAAAACTACAATTTTAGGGAAATTAAAAGTAATTTGGCAGCTACCTAAATTTACAACAGAAGTAAGAAGGGTAATGAATTGAGTTTCACTAGGCATAACTGAGGATGAAATTTAAAAGGGTGCAGGTGAGGACCAGGTGTTTGTTAAACAACTGATTAGAAGGAGAAGGGGAGAACACAAACCATCCACAGCCATCTGAGTAACATGTAAAGGTGCAATGCTTCCTGATAGGCTATCAACTCTTCTAGGTTAAACCCTATATCCTGGCCCCTTTTAGATGTTATAAATGTCAAAGGTTTGGACATGTGGTGGCTGTCTGTAAGGGCAAAATGAGGTGTGGTAAATGTGGAGACCACTTGTATGCAGCAATTATGGTGATAAGCCCAGTGCAGCATACAAAGGGTGTGTGGCAGTTGTGTACACTAGAGATACAGAAAATTAAAACTATCCATTAGATATCCTATGCAGAAGCTGGCAAAAGATAGTCACAGCTGAATGTGGAGGAGGAAAATGCTGGTGAGGGAAAAGAGCTACTAGTGGAACAACATGCAGTTCATGGCAGGAGAAAGAGAGAGAGAGGAAAAAAAATAGATGAAGATGTACTATTTGCAGACAAAGTTGTAGCATTTATGAAAAGAGATTAAGTGCACTTTACGGACAGGGAAGAAAACCAAGAATAAAAATTCTAACAAAAGCAAATGCTTTTCCGCTGCATATAGGCAATCTCTCGATAGACCACATTCATGCAATTTTAAATGAATGTAATAATGTAGTTTAAACAACAGGGTTCTAACAATCTTTTGCTGGAATGCACATAGTTTAACACATGGTCAGAAGTTAAAGAACACTTTTATTTTAAAATGGGAAAACAAACCTGACATGATGTGTACAAGAAACATAGTTGTTTAGATTCTTGGGATATGATGTAATCAGATGTGACAGAGAAATAATGGGGGGGGGGGGGCTGTATTTATAAAGGAAGGTCTTGGTTACATTGACATGTACAAAATTTAAGTTTAGAGTTCAATGCTGTTGAGATTCCTCTGAAGAATAACATGTTTATATGAATCTGTCTAGTTTACACTGGTTGTAAACATGTTAATCTAGAATTGCAAGAGTTTAGTTAAGGGCATTAAAGACCCATATATTATATTTTTGGAGACCTTAATAACCATAGTGATTAGGGGGAAGCAGGAAAACTAATTATAATGGCAAACGCTTGGAGCAGGTTATTGACATGCACAACCTGATATTGCTCAATACTGGAGAACCTAGTCTGTTTAATTCAGTGGATGGAATCTTTGCGTGTTTAGATCTAGGAATTGCAACAAGCAGTATAGCAAGTAAATGCAGCTGGGAAATCTACAAAGAAGGTGGAATAGGAAGCAATCACTTCCCTGTGCTAATTACATATCAAGGCCCAGATAATGTTTAAAACACTGAAGGAATTCTTACCTAGAGCCTTAAAACAAACAGGGGACTCTCTAAGAATAAGTGTGCTGAATATCTAAGTATCAATTGTATAAATGATAATGTAGAGGAATTTCATGATATAATAAAAGGAGATATAGCAGTCACCAACCTAGCTATATGTAAGACGTTGAATTGCCACAAACTCAGAAATCCAGTTCCCTGGTGGAATGAAGGTTGTAAAGCCACAATTAAATATAGGAATAAGGCATACAAACAAGCAAAAAGTACAATGAATGTCAAAGACTTAATGAACTGTAAAGGATGTAAAGCAGTGGCATAAAATTAAAAAGGCAGAGAAAGACTGTGAGAAAGTACTGTGGGGGAAAATGAACCGATTCCAATGTTTCAGAGATATATAAAAACAAGTAAAAAGTGAATGGGATAAATAAATTTATACCTGGTCTTATAGCAGTTGAAAGTTCTAACTTAGGAAAAGCAAATGTTTTGGCAAAAGAGTTCCAAAAAGTTATCAGAGATATAAATAGAGGTTAGTGAACAAAAAATGTTTGCTGAAGAAAGTTGTGAGCTCTTACATGGCTGGGTAGAATATAAGGATGACATAATGAATGATCATTTCAGCATACAGGAACTCAAAAGCTATAGACAAAAGTAAAAACATAGCCAGTTAAATATAGCATATGTAATGCAGTGCTTAAGCACCTGCTGAAAGGGAGTTTAAGATTAAATTTTAATAAAAAATATGGGGGGAAAGGAATACTACCAGCAGAATGGAACCAAGCAGTGGTTAATATGATAGGAAAACTTGGCAAATTACACACAAGACCTAATGCATATAGATCTAGTGCCCTCATCATTTATGGGCAAAATTATGAAAAGAATGATAAATGAGATTAGTAGCATACTTACAAAAAATATACACTGCACAAAGTGGCGTCAGGAAAGGAAGATGCACAGTTGATCATATTTTCTGTTTCTAATCATACGTACAAAACCCATGAGGAACAGAGTTTGATAGCTGTCTTTTTGGACTTGAAAAAGTGCATGACATGCTATGGAATGAAGGCTGCTGTATAAACTAGCCACAATTAAAATAAGAGAAAGAATGTTCTGGTGAATGAGACTTCTTAAGTGATAGAACCACACAAGTCAAAGTGCGGACGACTTTGTTGAATATTTATAAACTTACTAATGGCACTCTACAGGGGAGTGTTAGCTACCCAACCTTATTTAACATTCTAATGAATGATCTCCTCCAGAGTATAAGGGCAGGAGCAGGTATTCCTCTGTTTGTGGACTGTGTTATATGGATCAAACATAGAAGACTTAAGATAGCTGTGGAGAGAACCAATGAGGCACTTGTAGATTTCAGAATGGAGAGACTCTTGTTAATCCAAAGGGAATGATCTACACAAGGGGAGGAATGGAATGTATTTTTTCTGTTTAGACATACAGAACTCCTAAGAATGTAAAATTTTGAACTATGTTGAATCAAACTAAATTGGGAGGATCAATAGATAATATCAAGACTAAACCCAAAGATGGGAGGAATCTGCTTAAAAGTATTGCTGGGAACAATTGGGGTACAGATAAGAACACATTCATGCTGACAGGGCATTATTAAGACCAGTTAGATTATGGATGCCAAGCCTTTAACACAGCTTCTGAATCAACACTAACAAAAATGGAGCCAATCCAAGACCAAGCTTGTGGTGTGAGTATTATGACTCCATTGTGTGTGCTGCTGGTAGCAACTGGAGAAATGCCTATAAATTTAAGGATTAAATTGTTAGATTTAACCTCTTGGACTAAGGTTAGTGGAAATTATGAAGTTAAGAGCCCTAAAGAATATGTGAGGACTGTTGGGAATTAGGTAGACAAGAACTCCTACATTCTAACAGGGTCAAAGGGGGTGTGAAAAGGAAGATCTGGAAGAAACTAAAATCTTTATTCATGGGAAATCAAACTATAGTTGTGGATTTGGACTTGTACGGTAAAACAAAGGGAAGAGTAGGACTGTCAAATAGAACTATGATCTGAGTTTTTATACATAGCAAATAATGCCAGTATTGCCAAAAATATGATGACCTTTGAGATAACACAGGTAGAGTGGAAATGGCCTTTTGTATCCCTGAAATTGGAATTAATAGATCTGAGACCATCCAATTCTGTCTGACTTGATGAGCATACTCTTGGCACTGACTTGGATAAGGGATGTGTGCCCAACTATGACTGTTACCTTATCTGACTCTTTATCAGCTATAATGGCAATTAGAAAGGGAGCCTCAGAAAGCAGGAATGTTTTAATATTGCTCTTAACTACAGAGATAGTAATAGTGTGGATTCTGCACATGTTGGGATACTGGGCAATGAAATGGCAGATAAAGCAGCTAAAAATGGAGGTTGATTATAAAGATCCTTCTGAGTAAACAGGACTTCAAAAGTTTGCTTAAGAGAGAACTTAAGAAGGAATGGCAAGACCTATGGACCAGAGGTGGGTAAAAGACCAAAGTTTCTATGAAATGTCCTAAACATGAGGATAATGGTATACATAATAGCTATGATAGAAGTGAAGTAACTACATTTAGCATGCTGACAGGTCAGTGACCTGAACGGTAATTCTATTTCCTAAACAAGCACAACAATTGGTTGTGTGACACATGCAAAGTCCAAGAAATAGTTGAGCATCTGCTGTGGCAATGTAGGGACAATTACACAGCTTCTTTATGAAGAACTAAGATGCTTCAAAGTGAAAGAACATAGTCTGAAAGGATTGGTGTGAGTACCGGGAAAGGGGAGTATCGTTAAAAAAGGATAGGAGGGGGAGGTGCAAAAAAGTCTGTCACGACCTCAAGAGAGAGGGAGTTGGTAAGGGACAAGGAGGCAATCCACAGGGATTAGTAAACCCCAGAGTCCTGTCCTGAACAGGGGAGTCTGGCAAGAGGCTGAGAAGGGTGAAGTAGCCACAGGGAGCAGAGGAGTCTCCAGTGATCAATCCAGACACAAGCAAGGGGAGAGAGAGAGAGATGGAATTGGAAGGAATTCAGGGAAACAGCAACAGGATCTGAGACTGAGCAGACTAGGATTGCCCGTCCTAGGGTCCCTGGGTTGGACCCCTTAGTAGTGAGCGGGCCCCAGGTTCCCCTACCAGCCACTGGGATAGTAACACTGGACCTAGACTTTTGAATGGAAGTCTGCCTGAAACAGCATACGGATAGTTTGCCCAGTGGAACTTTGTTACCCCAGAATGGGGGGACTATATAGTGACCTGGCTGGATGACTGAGTCACAAAGAGAAAGAGAGAGGGTCCACAGTGCCAGCAACTGACAGAAGCGTGCAAAAGATGGGCCAAGAGCTAATTCCTATATCTAGCACCTGAGGTAACTTCATACAGAAGAAGTTGAAGCTTGCACATTTGTTCTGTAAAAGTTATTCCAATACATGCTTGGTGTTCGTTGATTGAAGGAAAGCTAACAAATATGTAACATGGAAATATATAAGAACCAAATGAGAAGAGGGGAGGGGCAAGTTAGAGAAATACTGGATCAGAAACTAAACAAATGAGATGGAGACAATCATCATGAATTGCAGGAGAGTGTCCTGGTGCCCTGGAACTTGGTAATTTCCCCCCACCTCAAAAGTTAATCTTTTCTGTTTATTGTCAGAAACCAAGTGACAATTCTGTCTGAAAACTTATAAAGGTGAAAATCGATTTAAGACAAAATTGGGTGGTCTTGTGACTCAGTTTCCCTTACATAATCCCTTACATAATCTTACAAAATAATACAAATGGCTGCCAACACCAAGGGTATCCAAAAAGGGACTGTTACCACGGGTTGAGGGGAAAATATGGAGCAGGAGCATCCAAAGAAACGTTATCCAAACCAACAGTATCCTCATTAGGAAACAGACCATTTGTGTATGGAAGGTCACAATTCTTGTGCATGACTCTTCCTTCTGATTCACCCTCTGCACCCAGAATCTTAAGTGGCTGATGTTAGGGAGTCAGAACAAGGCCCAGATCGCATGTTACGCACTTATACCCACGCATAGACAATATGCCAAACAGTACCTATCCCGAGAGAGACATCTTGAACAGCTGCTGGAAAGGATTCATAGCCATCAGCTCTTCAAAACCAAGAGGAATTTTTGATCCCAGTGCAGAGAATTGCTCATCTAAAGATCAAAATACACATGGCTCTACCTGTAATTTTACCATAATGGTAAAAAATTGCATCAATTTCCTGATATGTTACAAGTAGCCAGTTATTTCCAAGGGCTAGGAATGGGTTTCTCAAAATGCACCTGCTGAAACTCCTTCTGAGGACATAGCATTATGCACTTGATACAATGCAAAATTAGAGGTATTCTCTGGTAACATCCAATACCCCTTTGTGGTCAGGTAAAGTTAAAATGCTGAAAGCCAACCAAACTATCATTTTAGACCCTTGCATACTCACTATGGAAGCAAGCATATATGTGGAATTTTTTTTTTCAATCTCTTAGTGCACATGCGTTCAGTTCATTTTGACACCACTGGGAGAGTGTGTCTTAAAAAAAACCCACTATCTATGACAGTGACTAGTACCAGTTGCATCAGTGGAAAGGTGCAAGAAACTACATGGTGAGCAATTATTGTACTCATAGAGGAAGACTCCTAATTCCTGTTAGCAGCTGCCTTATGATTGAGGTATGAGCGTTTATAGCCCTTCCAAAATTAGGGAGTAACCAACGACTAATGCTTCTCTGTGGCAATGGAAATAATGTTCTAGGCAGAGAAGAATCTGCTGCATTTCAAGACAGCTCCCATAAAGGATACAAAAAAGAGGAAAAGGGATCATTGAAGTACTTCTCCTAGTCCTCCACTGGTTCAAATACTTTGGACATGCTCGATAGCAAAGGACACCCCATAGTATACCTGCAGAAAGCAGCAGACCTCTTGAAGCAGAGACTCTTTCATTCAGACTGTGAACACTTACAATTCATAGCCTGGACACTGGAAAAGGAGTGTAGTTCAGTATCGATTATGTTTCTGATGTGAAGGGAACCAGAAAGTTCTTTGGAGCAGAGACTGCCTCTGTTTGTGCAATGCCCAGCACAATGGGGCCCTGACCTCGAGCTGCTACTTTGATAACCAGGCCTTTAGGATTATTTGTATCTCAGCAACATGAGTCTTTTCAGGAGGTTTGGTTGGATCCCTTAACCAAGCCCTATAGAAACATAGGAACCAGTCATAGCAGCATTTAGTAGTTAAGCACATCAGAGCCTTCATTTGAGTATCAGGTGCCAAGTTTAATCATAATGACAAACTAGACAAGCATATGGCTAACCTTTCTAGTCACCATTACCTCCGAAAGGCAAGTTTTGGAATTAGTTACCGTATGCATACAAGAATCACACTGCTTTTGTTATGAGGAACCTGTTATTCTTATAGATCCAGAAACCTTTCAGTTCAATTCTTCTTTCCACACTTCATGGGAAATAGTTATCCCATCATTTTGTACTTGGAAAACTGTGGCATAAAGGGCCATGCCTAGAGCTGTAAAGTAAGCATATGGAGTACATATACCAGTAACTATTCATCTCATTCTATCCAAATGGTAAGACCTTAGGCTGCTGCAGGCAAGATGTAAAAGTCCTGCATCAATTGGTGGGCTAGGCATCTGAAAAGATATTATCAGAAATCTCTGGAGACACTGTGGGAAAGTGTATGAGCCTCATCTGCGAAAGATCTGCAAAGTAAGTTTTGAGGAAAATCTGAAGTCATCCTTTAAAAGTGCTCCTGGGCTGGTTCCCACTTAACTCTCTAGGTTTACAAAGCTTTTGCTTTATATGAGGGAAACTTACAATCCTGCCTGCTATTCTATTATAATAATAATAAAACTCTGCTTTTCCCTTCCCTCCTTACTTTTGGGATTCACTGCTTGCTACTTCCCACGAGTAACGAATGAGGAGAGAAGCTGTGAACAGAATAAAACTTATTACCCAATAATTTTCTGTTTAACAGTGTCTCCAAATTCAACCCACCTTGGCAATCTTATAAATAACAAGAATTCAAATTGAAAATGTTCTCTAAAGGCAGACAAATATTGTCTTTAAATTAACCTTGTGTGTTTTAACTAGTTGTCTTAATGCTAATAATTGGTTGCTGGAGAGTTTCTACAGATGTGGAAAAACTCTCTTTTGGTGACCTGAGCTGAAGGGCAGAGCTTAGTCCTGGAGGCTCCAGCAACAACATTGGACTGCCTCCAAATTCCACAGGTGGGGGGCATTAGCCCATAAGTAATGAATTCAGAGAGAAGCTGCTAGCAAAGAAAATTATCAGGCAAGAAATTTATCATTTCATCTCCAAATATATTAGCATATAACTGACCACTGGAATGAGGCACTGTAATTCATCCTCTTCAATATCATGTTAGCTATAAATGTACTAGTTTCCATGGCAGAATCTTGCTAATTCTCACTCAGCTAACTTAAATTTATATTTTCCAAAAAAAAAAAAAAAATTGGCCCTATTTCTCAGAAAATCTTCAACAGGAAATAGCTGAGGTCTCCTATTACTGGATTTTCATTAATCTTACAAAATATATCCACTGTATTTGTTAAAATGAAGTGATATATTAAAACTACAGTCATTTTAAAAACAATATATTCTTGGTTTTGCCTTTGCAGCTCTTCCATATAAGATGATGATGTTCCCTACCAATTGAGGAAGGGAGGTAAAACCTTCCAAGTGCCTCTCAATTCTTTTCTTTCTGCATGCCTGTGCAGATGTGAACCCAATCTTTATCCTTGTATTGATTTTTGTTTGGATAATGTATTGTTTTAAAATATTTGTCTACAAATAAGTTTGTCATTCTCTTTTTCTTGGTTTTTGTGTGGAATTAGTCTGATGGTTAGGCTCACTTGGCATTCAAGATGGCGAAAGAGCTCAGGGTTCAGCGAAATATATTGTCAGGATATTGACTCATCTTCAAGCAGAATTCTCTGCTGGGTCCCTGACTAAGAAGGCGTACTCATATACATCAGAAAAGGATCCAGTTGCACGGGGCTGCATTATTAAAAGGGTTTTGCTCTGACTGTCGAAGTGGAAGTAATTTAAGAATTTGGGGACCTTAATAAGATTATGACTTGTCTTTTTCTTCACAATTTTCTCTGTTTAGTAGATTTGTTATTTTATTGGGATACTTGACTCCAAGGTCTACCTTTCGTGTTGCTGTTCAAGGAGGCTCAGGCTTGCACTGCAGTTTGGACGGCAGTCATGTCATCCTTTAGAGAACAGATATTTTAAAGGTTTCATGGGTGTGGGTGTATAATATATAATCATAACTTGTATATCCACAGTATTGAAACTTTTAGTTTCCACCAGGCTAATGGAGGCTTTTATTGAGCCTCTTAGGACCAGCTTTCTCTTGTATCCTTCACTGAAGATTTCTCCCCTTGTGACTAACATTTGTCAAAAGACCATCAGAACTGCAGACTTTGACAGATTTTTCTTCTAAAAATTTTCATAAGAGGTCTTGGATTTCCCTTTAAACTACTTTTTTTTGGGGGGGAGGGGTGTGGAACAGGGGGGATAAATACTGTTTCTAAGCTTCATGACCTTTTAGGTTAAGGTTGGTTGCACACTGACCCTGACCAGACAATGTGTTTTATAGCAGTCTTCAAGATTGTGACTTTTGGTGAAAAGTTCATTTCAATGTAGAGATGACCTAAACAAATCTGAGGCTGCAAAGAGGCTGACGTTGTTTCCTTAGTCTCAATCCCCACAAAAAAGGAATTGAGAGTCTATAAAGCACAGTTCCAGGGTCAGACCTCATGTGTGATGCCCTTCTTTGAGATGTGGGACCCTGCAGTCCCATCACCTTAGACCCTGAAAACAGTGCTTCGGACCTCCCAGGGCCCATCCTCCCTCCTATTGCTTTATAGATGCTTTCTTAGAGTCCCCCTTAGGATATGGGCTGGTTCCCTGAGTTCCAAGATTACTTCCCTGCCATGTTGTCCCCAAAGGGCATAAAGTTGACACTGGTTCTCCACTTGTGAAGTAACTTTCTACTCTCCATGTGTCAGTATATAATGCCTGCATCTGTAACTTTCACTCTATGCATCCAAAGAAGTGAGGTTTTTACCCACGAAAGCTTAGTCTTTAAGGTGGCACCAGACTCCTTGTTGTTTTTGTAGATACAGACTAACATGGCTACCCCCTGATACTTGACACCATTATTAGTACAGTGGCTATAGATATGGGTTGGTCCAATTTTCCTTTGATATCAATCTCTACCATCATTTCAGACTTACAGTATGTTCACTAAAAATAGCAGTAGATCTAGAAACAAAATAATGACAGCAAATGGAGGAATATCATTATTCCCATTTAAGACCCTCATCCTGCAGTCTTTCCAACTGCAAACATCTGTAATCCTACATAATTATGATTTTGTTTTACAAAAATCCCTTTCATTTCACAAGGACGTTTTAGTTGGATGCCAGACATGCACTGTTATCTTCTTCTCGGAGTGATAACCCCATGCAAATAGCGTCCTGGGTTCTTCAACAACTGCTCATTCCCTGACCCAGTTCCATTAGTGCAAGAATAGGGAGAATCAATTATTAATGGACTAAAAGTGTGTGTATGGAAAACCTATGTCAATTCTTGGTTACGTGGCTGAGATACAAAAATATATGCACACATTTACATATCTTACCTAAAGTCACATATGCTGAAGCATGCAAACACTCCTTAACATGATGCTGAACCCTTAAGGCCTTAATGCTGCAACTGGATTTGCATGGATGGACCCTTAGAACCAGAGTATGACTGAAGCCAGTAGAACTCCATATAGGTACAAAGGTCTACCTGCATAGATCACAATTGGGCTTAAATTTATACAGGGAAGATTTTCTTAACTTTATAAATGGATGGGGAGGAAAGATAGAGAAAAGGAAAAAATTCACAGCTACAATAATAAAGACCCAAAGGATTTCATAGTCAAGTGTAGAATTGTCATCTTCCATAAGCAACATATACTTTGACATAAGGATACCATTTCATAGAGCATGTAAATGATAAAAAATTAAGGGGATAAATTCTGGATCCCTTGAACTCAATGGCAAAATTACCACAGACTTCAGTGAGGCATTGTTTAGAACTCTGCTTTTTGTTCTTCCTAGGGTCTGTACAGAAGACAGGCTATATATTAAATCATGTATTTTGCAATAGACAAAAATGTATTATCCTTCAATTTTACATTGTTTTCAGATAGGGCAGTCCAGTACTTCGTCAACATATTTCGTAAATACAATAAATTGAGATACAGTTGTAGTTCCTCTATTATTCTGCACTAAAACCAAGTACAAAGCACTCAATTAACTTTTTATGCTGATGCAAACCAGAAAGGCAGGAGTTTTTGGAATGTGGGGGCTAAAAAGTTATTCTGGGATTGCTCTACTTGAAGTCCACGCAGTGTTGTAATCCCATGTTTGTTTTTTCTATCATGGCTCAGTTTTTCCATTGACAAGATCTCCTGTACTTTCTGAAGCCACTGATTCAAGTGGGTAAACAGATTTCCATGTCACTTTTTTGAGCAGTTAATCTAGCTCAAGAGCGTGGACTTTCTTCTCTACCCCTAAGGTACGAATAACAAACAAACCACAATGATGAACCTAATCCTCTAAGATGCCAAATACTTTTGAATGTTTTTAAAGTCAATATAGCTGAAAGAACTCTGACTCTCACAAGACTGGATTGTTAAAACTTAAGTATGGTAGTCATTTAAATAAATCCAAGTTGAGTCACAGAGCAGTTAAAAGCTGGTAGGCAGAATAGTGTCACACTTAAGAGCACAACACATTGATATTTGTCTCCTGGCTGACTGCTGAGCCACAATGCAGTGTAAGTGAATGAATGCAGAGGTTAACTCCAGGTAGCACAAATTCCTTCAGAAATTCCTGATCAACAAAGCCACGATCAACAAACTTCCTCCCACCCCCCAAAACAAAACAAAAAAATAACCCCACAATCCAACCCCCCCTCCCAAATTCCCCTACCATTAAATTGGCACTTTATTGGCACCGCAAATTGTCTTGGCATAGTCACACTATAGGATACTCTACTAGAAATCCTGGACAGAAAGTTGTATTGTACATTACACACACTGTATTTTATAACAATCTTCCATTGTAGTCTAATTCAGTAAAACAGGAATAGAACAGTGAATAGGGCAAATGCCCACACTCAAAGTAAATGTGAGGTATCAGTATCTTCTATGAAGGCCACTGCTTTTGTCACTAAACTAACAGTAGTATACTCTTGTTACGAATTCCTTTGCTATTGTGAATTATGAAGGCAGAAGCCAGGAAGCTAGTTCTTTCAAGAAAGTGGACTTAAGATGATAGTTTTGGATTCAAGGGGAAAAGATAGTGTATTTAATCCAAGTAACACTTCCACAGTCCAACCTGGGTCAAAAATGGAGTCACTAGGACACTAATAGGCCAAACATAGTGCCCTCCAGGGAAAATAAAAGTTGTATTTTTACTGGAACAGGATCATTTCTAAATTCCCTCATCTACTCAGTAGTGTTCTGAGGTCACTTCTAGTTTTGGAATCAGTTCATAATACACCAGTTTAGTTAGCTGTAAATAATCAAAAGCAGTTTCACATTTGGAAAAGGATTACAGACATTCCTTGATACAAAAGAGCAGTAAAAGTGCTTCTAGCACTTGGCAAATATTATTGTACTATATATAGTTAAGCCACCCAGGTAGTACAGAAGCTTTCAGGAAATAAACTATCCAAGAGATGACCTAATAGGTCTTTTCCTTTTCTATTTTTTAATATTTCCAGAAGTACAACACTGCCCCCTTGTGGTGCAAAAAAGAACAAAATAGCTAACAATGTTTAGTTTAGCTACCCTGTTTCCCCGAAAATAAGACATCCTCCGAAAATAAGGCCTACTTACAGTTTTGCCTCTCGTTGTAATATAAGGCATCCCCCCGATAATAAGACCTCCCCGATAATAAGGCATCCACCGATAATAAGGCATTTTTCATTTCTGAAAAATAAGACATCCCCTGAAAATAAGACCTAGCGCATCTTTGGGAGCAAAAATTAATATAAGACACTGTCTTATTTTCGGGGAAACAGGGTAATAGCATTAACTTCCAGTACATATTATAATATAATTATGTACTCAAAAGAAATCCATAATTGGCGAATCAATGAAAAGAGAATGGGCATAAGACCACAAAATATTTACCTCAATAAAAGCATGTAAAGCAATTATAATTTAAAGTGATTTTTTTTTTTTTACAGCACATTTCACAAAATTTCAATTTGCAGAAGCCAAGCTTTTCCAAAAGCCTTTTAAAGGCACTAAATTCACAGGTAATTAACCAATAATTAGTACAGAAGAGATGGATAGCAGCACAAGTATCTAGAGAAGATTGCCTCTTTGTTAAAAAAAAAAAAAAAAAAAAAAAGCTAAGTTCAACAAAACTTTAAATAAATACTAAAACAAAAAGAAAAACCCCCACACACTAAAAGTTACCCAAGCTGTGCATAAGTTAGTTTCAAGAGCAGAAATATAATATAGTCACTTTATCACCATTAAATACTAAGTTCATTCCCAAATAACTGTGCATCTCCCACTCTCCACCCCACCCAAAAGTTGAAGCATGGGAAGTTTAAAAAATGACAAGTTTTGGCCACCTTTGTTTTGCATTCTGAGATTTTTGTGTGAAAAATATTCTTAGCATACACCTCTGTTGTACTGCAATGGCAAAGTACTGTTGAATCTTCATATGCAAACAGCAAAAGCCACACAATGAATAAGTGCCACTCAGCTGCAGAAACTGGCAAGTTATTGGCAGTATTTGATCCTCTTCTTTTCAGATGCCACACTTCTTTATCCAACCTGCCACTAGAAAAATAAAACAAAGTTGTATGTATGCAATAAACTCAGTGATTCATTACGGTCCACATACTTAATTCAAATCCACCAATACTTTTTATGTGTAACAAGAGGATGCACAACTTTCTAGATACTATCCCTGTCCCAAAAAGAGTTTACTATCTAAAAGGAAAGCAGCAACTTATTAAAAAGGTAAGGGAGAGGGAAATAAGCATATATAAAGTGTAGATAAAAAAAACAGATGCACACCAAAAATACATAACTTCTCCCTTGCCTGTTTATTATTAATTGGCTAATTTCTTATAAGCATGGAGGGAAAAAAACATGGTTTCTGAAGGAGGTTGCCATCTTACAAGTACGGTCAGTAAGGGTGTTCCATGTCCAGTGAGCAGCCTGGAATTAGGTGTGAATACGATTGTGGGAGAAGTTGATAAATGGGAAGTCAACATTCGCATTAATGGTGGAGTAGAGAGGATGGGAGCAATGCAGTAAGAGACAGGAGTGGACAAGTGGTGAAGGACAGAGCTGTGAAAAGCCTTGAAGATTAGGAAAAGTAGCTTGCGTTTTGTGGTAGAAAAGGGAGACCTAGTGGAAAAATTCAAAGAGGGGGTGGGTGATGTAGTAAGACAACACGAAGGAAGATGAATGATCTTAGAAGCTGCATTTCGAATGGGTTGGAGGGAAGGATCAAATGGGTATCGGAGAAATCATAAGAAGAGGCAAGTGCAATAGTCAATGTGGGATAAAGAATCTGAACAAGATTTTGCTGTGGGAATAAAAAGGAAAGATTGCAGCTTAGAAACTTGACAGGAATTGAATCATTGACAAAATTTGTCTACAACCTAGATATGCGGGTCAAGGAAGAAGAAATTAAATAGGACTCATGATTGGCATCAGTGACCGGGAGCAGGGTGATACTGTTGATAACCGCTGAGAATGCAAGTGGATAAGAAGGATCTGGAAGGAAACTTCAGTTTGGGACATGTTAAGTTGACTTCTGCTTACTTTGTTTTGTACAGTTCTTTAGTACAATGCTTCTCAAAGCCGGTCCGCTGCTTGTTGAGGGAAAGCCCCTGGCAGTCCAGGCCGGTTTGTTTACCTGCCGCGTCTGCAGGTTCGGCCGATCGCAGCTCTCACTGGCCGCGATTTACCGTCCCAGGCCAACGGGGGCTGCGGGAAGCGGTGTGGGCTGAGGGACATAATGGCCGCCGCTTCCAGCAACCCCCATTGGCTTGGAGTGGTGAACAGTGGCCAGTGGGAGCCACAATCGGCTGAACCTGCAGAAGCGGCAGGTAAACAAACCACCCTGGACCACCAGGGCCTTTCTCTGAACAAGCGGCGGTCCGACTGAGAAGCACTGCTTTAGTAGACGTATACAGACAAAACTGAACTTACTAATAAAGCTAGTTAAATCTAAAAACATTTTTAAAAGGATTTAACAAAGTAAATCTTAAAACTTACTCTAAGTCCGCCTCCTCCTCCTCCAGAGCTTGAAGATGCAATTTGTTTCTCCATTTCCTCCTGTTTCTTTTTCTTTTGCTCCACAGAATATGGGTTCTTAACACCCCGAGAGGTGGCCTTTAGGGAAATAAGATAGGGTAAAATACTGCAGTCCAGTTTCTTTCCAAAGAAATAAAATCTTGGCAACTATATTTTGTGGGTTTCTATTTGGAAGCAATATTGAAACACTAATTAATACTAGTATGTAACACAGCAGCGTAACTTTTTAAGGTGCTTTTTCACATTGCACAGTATTTGTCAGTGATGGCAATGGGGTATTCTCTTATTTCATTTTTATTTGTATATCCAGCTGGGCATAATTTAATGAGTAAATGCATGTGGTTTGTATTCAAATTGTAAAATTAAATGTTTTCCCCCTCTCTCCTTCAAGAACTCCCAAGCACTTTGATCCTGCAGTTTTTCCAATTGGTATGAGCTCCATATTCTTACCTTCACCAATTGAATTTTAATTTAGAAAGGATGGTTTAGGCAGTCTGCTGCATCCAAGAACCCAAACTGTTACTTTATTATGGGATCAGTGCCCCACCTTCTCTTACCACATGGATTCCTGCAAGTACAGGGCATCCTATGGCTAACAGAGAGATGTTAGCCAAGAGGTCTCATTACAATTTACAATAAATGCATGAGGGGAGATGACAGAATTTTAATATCTACAGTCCTTATGTAAACCCTACCACAGAAGTCAATGGGAATTTTACATGCAGTAGAACTGCATGGTCAAGTGGTTAGGGGCCCAGCTTAGGATGTGTAAAATAAAGGTTCAATTCCTCTACCACAAATATCCTCTGTGACCCTGGGCAAGTAACTATTTGTGCCTCAATTGTCCATCTGTAAAATAGGGTTAATAGTACTTTCCCCTACCTCATAGGGGCGTTGTGAGGATATATACATTACAAGATTGAGGGACTGAGCTACTATGGTGATGGGGCCATATAAGTACCTAAATTAGAGTGATATAAGGTTCTAAAACATGAATACCAAGGCCGTACATAATAGCTTCTTTTTTCTCTTACTTATTTTGAAATCTGAATTTTACAGAATTTTTAATGCACTTCTAACTCATAATTTAGAGCTATAACACTACATGTGAGCAACAGAAAAAATAAGGTTAAATCTATGCTGAGAGGAAAGAGGAACAGACTGTTATCAGTCACCACCACCTTGGATTTGTGCTATCGGTCAAAGCAGAGTTGTGACAAAGCAAGACTGTAGACGGAGTAAGAATGTGAAGAGAGGCATTAAGCTGTCAGTGCAATATAAAATATGAAGTAAAGATGAAGTAGGGTGATCTGAACAGTATATTAGATTAGCATATTGTTTGCACAGAAACAGAATGACCTAGCTCCAGCATGGTTTGAACACAGGGCTGGAAGCCTTAGTTCTAGTCATTTAAACACACACACACACACACACACACATACTTGTGTGTCAAGTTGCGTCTTTGCAAAATAGAAGCTTTAGTTTGTGTCTATTTTCACCATCTACTATATCTCTTCCTATATGGTATTTATCTACCTACCACTCAGGGTTGTTGCAAGGATATATATTTAGAAAGTACTTTGAGATTCAAAGCACTGTATCTGTACTAATTTTTTTTTTTAATTAAAATGTAGTCCAAAGCAAACCAAAAAAGTTTTAATAAAAGGGCCTTTAAATATCACTTAAATGCTGCTATAATAATTTAGAAAGTGCTTTTATTCATGACTCAAATATGAATCACGATCTTTTAAACAGGAGCAAACAGAATAAGCCCGTACCAGCAAAAGGCCAACAAACTATACAGAGAACAACAACCAACAATGTTCATACAATACACACATTCATTATCTTCAGATTTCAGCTGCATATTTGAAATTCATCAAGACATTTTAAAGAATTTGGATTATGCAGTGTTTAAAAAAAGTCTGGTAAGGTGCAAATAAGGCTACAGTTCTATTGCTTTAGGCTCTGTATGTGTTTCCACCCTCCTATTATTACCTCTGCCCTAAGGCACATACTACCTTCCACTTTCCTAAGTTTAAGACCTCCAGTCTTAAAACCTGAAGTTTAAGCTTCAACACCCAAGTCCCCAACTTTTCAGGCCCAGAGTTTGTCAATGCCAACTGCTTAATTGACTGGGATGAGGAAAGAGACCCATATTTCCCTCATGTTAATGAAGCAAACAGCCAACAAATTCAGCTACGCTGAGGTTTTAGAAGTAGCAAGTAACACTTGCAAATGCCGCCAAAACAATTGCAATTTTTGAAAAATGCAACTGAAATCTCTTTGGTGTTTGTGGTCAAAGTAAAACAAAAATATCACTGACAAAAATCAATTTCTTCTTTGGTTTATAAGAACTTTCCAGCTTTGCATTCACATTTTATAATGGCAGGGATTTTCAACAGCGCTAATAGCCATTTGAATTTCAATGGGAGTTAGGTGCCTAACTATCTTAAACTCCTTTCAAAATCCCTGCCAATGTTCCATGACATCATTGTATAAATACCCATCAAATACATTATACCCATCAAATTAGTAACATGACAGCCAAGTGCAATGATAAATTCCACTTGCCTATAGTCCACGTATGCTGTTCAGCTGCATTTCGGCAAAGAAACCTCTGGTATTTCCCATATTAAAACCAGTGGTTACATAACAAGTTTCTGAATAAATGTAATGTTACCTCCATCTGCCTCTTTTCTGCGGCTTCTGCAAGTTGTCTTCTTTTAATTTCCTACAGAAAATTTGAAAAAAGGAGTTATATTCCACTGTAGTTGAGAAAACAGAATAAATTGTTTAACAATGAAAATATAGTTTTAAAAAAGATTAAATGATATAATGCATAGACTACTCCATGTCCGTTCCTTGTCATTCATATGAACAATGGAAGTTATTTAATCAAAATCTGAACTTAAGGGTCAAACAGCAGCTGCTTCTTCTCTCTGTTATAAGTATTAAAGTAACTACATAAGGACAGTATGCTTTTGGTTCCTAAGATGGTAGAGTGTTATTGCTGCTATGATGTATTCCAGTCTTTGAGTAACAGTAGTTAGTGTTATGCAGATATATCCATTAGAAGGCCACATTTCAGATGACTTGTATCTTTACCGCAAAAAAAAAAAAACCATTCTAGGATGAAACATGCAATAAGAAGGTATTTATATGGCAGAGAAACGGACAGATATTCCATAAGTTGTCCTTGCCCTTTGAAGAGAAAAGAAAAATGAGATCTTGGTATGATTGCTGTTTCCCTGAGGGCCTCATGAAAATAACCTCATGAGAGGTGCCTCATCACAAGTATAAATATTTTAAAAACAAACATCATGAAACCTCTGATAGTAATGTTTACAAAACAACTGTAACTAGTCTAGCTATCACTATAAATGGATTTTCACTGAATGCAAGTTCACTAAAACCAGGCTCCACTATTTTCCAGAGTTAGAAAAGCAGATTTATTTCCTTACCAATTAAATCCCAACCAGGATCTCGATCCAACAATCAGGTCAGCTAGCATGGGCCCCTAAACCCATGAAGAGTCCCACGGATTCTGAAGTCAGTGGGCTTCCGCAAGGTTGCAGGGAACTATGCTAAGAAGATTTGTACCCATGTCAGTAATAAATGATAGTGAATGATGGCATATGTGAAATGAGTTCACCATCATAGTAAAGTTTCTAGTACGAGGGTACATATAACAAACAGGAGTGTAACAGAGAGATCAAGCATGGGTTTAGAGACAGAATTACCCTCTCCCTCTTAAGAGATGGTCTCACCAGATCTCTCTTTGTGCTCCTGCAGATACTTCCAGTGCAGGACACCTGTGACTGAGATTGACAAACTCCAAATTGTGTTAATTTTAGTTCATGCTAGAGATTTCGGGTTTAAGGGGGGCATGGATTAGCATTCATACGACTCTCCCCATCAGTACGCAGCCCAGGGAAGCTAATGATCCAACCAGCGGACCAAATTTGGTGATGAATCCTGGTCATGTGCCTCCTGAGACATGTACACATGCTAAGAAGAAGGGGTGCTACCCTATGTTTTTTGTTTTCTGGTTACATACTGTGTGGTAAGGTACTGACCCTGCAGTACCCAGCTGGTAGAAGGACAGCTGCACAGCTTTACCGAGAAGCACCTAGACTTTTGGACAGTATAAAATAACAGGATTTTCAATGTTTTAAAACATTATAAAGAGATACTCAATTTGACAAACTAATTTTTAAATGTATGTTTGGATTTTGTTTTTTTAGTTCTTAAGAGTTTTCTGTTGATGTTTATATCTCCCTGTCTCCCCACCTGCTGCCAATCAAGGAAGAAACTGACTAACAAACATTCATATGACACTACCCATATGTGCAAATACTTGCAAAATCCAGTCTGTACAAGGGAAAGAGCGAAACTGATATACCAAGTGCTGTCAAATGCCCAAAGCAGACAAGATGGAATGGGAGAAAAATATCTGTTTGCCCATCAACTTCTTTCAGTTATTAGTAAGACCTAAATTATTAAGTAGAAAATGTTCTTACAAAAATATGATTTTCAAGTTGGTGCCCCTTTAAAGATAAATGTACTTAACAAACCTAGAGCACTATGGAGCTGCTTCTGCAGATCCATGCAAGATCAATGTTTTGGTTCTTTTTTTTTTTAAATTAAAGGGTATATTTAACCCTTAATTATACATCCAGGGCTTAATTCCCTCTGTCCCCAAAATAAATATTTAAAAATGCAGTCTTTCAACAGGATCTCTTACTGCGTGTATGTCACTGGAGTATGTTATGCGTGCACCCTTGGGAGCAGGGCTGGTGCAAGGAAGTTTCGTGCCCTAGGCAAAACTTCCACCTTGCGCCATCCCCCCCCCCCCGCCAACCCCCCCCCCCCCCGCCGCCAACCCCCCCCCCCACCTGGGGAGCCCTCCCCCTTCCCGCAGCAGCTACCCCCCTTCTGCAGCTAACCCCGCCCAGGGAGCCCCTCCCCCGAAGCTAACCCCGCCCGGGGAGCCCGCCCCAGCTCACCTCCGCTCCGCCTCCTCCGGTGAGCACGCCGGCACTGCTCTAATTCTCCTCCCCCTCCCAGGCTTGCAACACCAATTGGAGAAGAATTAGAGCGGGGGCTGTGTGCTCAGCAGAGTGGAGGTGATCTGGAGCAGGGCCACCCAGAGGATTCAGGGGGCAAAGCAATTTTGGGGGCCCCTTCCATAAAAAAAAGTTGCAATTATTATAGAATACTATATTCTCATGAGGAACCCTGCAGGGCCAGGGGCAAATTGCCCCACTTGCCCCGCTCCCCCTCCCCGCAGCCCTGATCTGGAGTGGGGAGTGGGTCCCCTGTACGGCTCTCCCCCCAGTTACTGCAGGCAGCCCTCCCCACGCCCCAGCTCACCTCCACTCCACCTCCTTGCCTCAGCGGGCTTTTAGGCGCCCTCAACCATTAGGCACCCTAGTGGTTGCACCGGCCCTGCTTGGCAGGCAGCAATCCTCACGGCTCACTGCACCCCAGGTGGGCTAACCCGTCCCAGCACATTGCTGCTGCCCTTGTTCTGCCGAAGGACTGAACATCTATTACCCCGCCTCTGCTCTGCTGCATTATTTTAATCCTGCGATTATGGGAAAACCACACCATGGAAAGTCGCGCCTCTGTGGGGTAATTTCAAAACCCGACAAAAATAGAAAAACAACCAAACAAACCGCTAGCCCAGAAAAACCCGTTCGGAGGAGGAGGGGAAAGGAGGCTGCACCTGCTGGGGGCCTGCTCCGGGGCGGGGGGTCCCTGCCCAGCTGGCGTGTGGAGGGGCCGGGGAGCGTGGGGTGCGCGGCCCAGCTAGGGCGTGTCGGGGGAGAGGAGCTGGGCTCCCGGAGGTGCCGTGCGCGCCGCACTCACCGGGTCGGGCGTCTCCACCACGTCCTCGGCGGCTCCCCCCAAGCAGGGCAGGCAGAGCCCCATGCCGGGCCCCGCTCCGCTCCGCCGGGCCGCCTAGCGCTCGCTCTCCCGGCTCAGGCAGCCAGAGCTCCGGGGACGCGCCGCGCCAGTCCCGCCCGGTACCCTCAGAGCGCGGAGCCGGCAGGGCCCGCCCAGTTCTGGGATCGGGGCACACGGCGCCACCTGCAGCTCCGGAGCTGCCGCTGCTGCCGCCGCCGCGGGGTGGGTGGGGCCGGCTGCCGCGAGACAAAGGCCGGAGGGAAGCTGGCTGCAGGCTCGGGGGGAGGCGGGAGTCAGAGTTCTACCATTGTCCTGTTACTGGAGGGCTCTCGGCTACCGCAGGGTGTCGTGTAGGAATGTGCTACTGGTAGCAGTTACTGATAGGTTAGATTGTAAGAAACTGCTCCCTGATGTAGCAAATGCCTACAGGTAGCAGTTTCTTGCACTATAGTATATGTGAAATTGCTATGTGTAGAAATGTGCTATCTGTATAGCAGTTATTGATACGTATAGATTGTAAGAAACCGCTTTTGTAAAAAAAATGCTACTTGACTTTTCACATGCTTGAAAACTGTTACCATGTTTTAATCTTCCCTCATATGTCATGTTCTCTAGACCTTTAATTTTTTTCCCTCTTCTCTGGACTTTTTCTAATTTGTCCACTTCTTTCCTGAAATCTGGTGCCCAGAACTGGAAACAATACTCCAATTGAGGCTTAATCAGCGCAGAGTAGAACGGACATTGCAGAGTGATGTTCTGTTTTTTTTACAGCAGCATTACACTGTTCAGTCATATTCAGCTTGTGGTCCACTAGGAACCCTAGATCCCTTTCTGCAGTACACCTTCCTAGGAAGTCATTTTCCGTTTTGTATGCGTGCAGCTGATTGTTTCTTCCTAAGTGGAGTACTTTGCATTTCTCCTTTTTGAATTTTATCCTATTTACTTCAGACTATTTCTCCAGTTTGTCCAGATTATTTTGAATTTTCATCCTATCCTCCCAAGCACTTGCAACCCCAGCTTGTTATCATTCACAAACTTTATAAGTATACTCTCTATGCCTTTTATCTCAATCATTGATTAAGATTTTGAATAAAAACATATCCAGAACTGATCTCTGCAGAACCCCACTCATTATGCCCTTGCAGCCTGACTGTGAATCACTGATAACTACGGTCGGAACTGTTTTCCAAACATCTTATTTTAGCTCTATCTAGGTTGCATTTCTATATGCATCCGAAGAAGTGGGCTGTAGTCCACGAAAGCTTATGCTCTAATAAATTTGTTAGTCTCTAAGGTGCCACAAGTACTCCTGTTCTTCTTTTTCCATAGTTTGTTTATGAGAAGGTCATGGGAGACAGTGTCAAAAGCCTTACTAAAGGCAAGATAGACCATGATGACCACTTCCCTGCATTCGTTTAGCAAAGTAGGACCTGTCGCTGCTGCAGGTAGCACGGTCCTACAGATAGCATTACCCCCTGATACTTAACATAAGTCTATGGCACTAGGCCTATTTACACCAGCTAAAGATTTCATAGCATATATGGCATCCCTCCAAAACATCCTAAAGACTGACTAATTTTCTTCATCCATCACAGAGATATACAGGGCCTGAATTTGCTCCCATTGTACACATGTAGTCTTTAGTCAAGCAGCTTGTCTGACTGATGTAAATGGGACAACTCATGTGAGTACAACTTATGGATCCAAGTCTCATTGGATCCAACATTCAACTTGATCTAACTCCAAATAAAGTAGGTGAAAAGCCTGAAAGTTGAATCAGGCCCAATATTAATAGGGGTTACAGAATAGTGACCACTTATTAATTGCTGATAGATGTTTTACTGCAGTTCATTGGAAGAAAAGAAAACCCTCCAATAGCATCTTCGTTTAACGAAAATTGGGAAATACTGAAGATGGAAAAATTCACCTATTAATATCAAGTGGAAGTGTGATTTGGCCTTCTTTAGTGACTTTGTTTTTAATATTTTTTTTCTTGTTATTTGTATTAATATTAAAAAATAAACCCAGTAAAATAATACAAATAATCAAAACCTTCCATGGAGACTAGAACAGCTGCCAATGGAGGTAACTGAGTTCCTATCAACGAAAGTGTTTCAAAAGAGATTAGCTAACACTCTCAAAATAATAGTGTAAGGGAATAATATGAACTAGCTACAGGAGATTGGCTTTATGAATTGTAAGGTCTCTTCTAGTCATAGCTTCTTGATTCTAGATAATAACAATTGCTTAAAGAGAAAAATGATTGGGTGCACTTACTGCTTTATTAAATTACCATCACTATGCATGTAAAAGATTGCTTTCAGTTCTTTTTAAAATCAGAATTTGAGGCCTTAGAGCAAACTGTTATTGAGAGAATGTCTCTATATAAATAATAGCCAATCAACACTGACAGACTTAAGGATTGGTATATGTCTTTAGTAACCACTTCAAAAGAGTAAGAGGATATTTCAATATCAATTCAATGCTCTTTCAAATTCATCGCATGCTGCCCTCATGCCAAAATGTTCCAGATGTCTAGTCATTTGGTGACCTGGCAAATAAACCCAGTGGAAATTAAAACTTGGTTTGGGGGAAAAAAAAAAAGAATAATTGCGTTAGGGACAAAGGCCCAGATCCAGGAAGGGATTTAGGTGTTGAGACTCAGCATCCTGCTGCCTAACTTTTGGACCCCTAGAAAATGACACTGCGATCTATAAAGCCTGAGCCTAGGCTCCTATATAATGAATGGGGAGAGAGAGGTACCTTAGACCATGATCCACAAAAGGCAACATGCTTTGCAGGGAACCTCCTAAGGCAGAAAATGGGAGATGCAAACCTGCTAAGAGACTAAACTCTGTCATTCTCTTGTCAGGAAGAAACCTATCTTTGCTTGTGAGCTGTGAACTGGGGGAGTTTTGCTGCCCAACTTATGTGTGGGGCCCACTCTGATAGGTGTGCTCAGAGGTCACCTAACTCCACAGAACAGTCAAGGATGGCCTCTAAGCACACCTACTGGACCTCTGCACAGGATTTAGGTAGCCAAACAGCTGCCTTCCCAGGTTTGTGAATTGCTCTGGGATTACATGGTAGATGGGCCTCTGGGTGCTCAGAGTAAGACTGCAGTATGCATGGTCAGAGGCAACAACAGAGGTTCCTACAGGATTAGGTGGAGCTGAGCAGGAATTTTGTGGATTGCAGTGATGCCCAAAAATAGGACTTGGGGACTAAGGCTATGTCTGCACTATGGACCTTACAGTGGCACCGCTGCAGCTGTGCTGCTGTAAGGTCTCCTATATAGCTGCTCTATGCCAGCAGGTGAGAGTTCTCCTGCTGGCATAATTAAAACACCCTCAACATCAGTAAAAGATACTCTCCTGCTGACATAGCGCTGTCTACACTAGCGCTTTTGTAGGTGAATCTTGTGTGGTGCAGGAGTGTGTTTTTTCACACCCCATGACTGACTAAAGTTTTGCTGATAAAAGTGCTAGTGTAGACAAAGCCTAAGTATCTTCATGGATCACACCCACTGTCCTAATTAATTTCTAGATCATTCTGGTAAATCCTAGACCCCTGGATTACACCTGCAAATTGCTAAAACTATTAGCAGCTCTTTAACACAGAGCCTTTTCAATTCCTTCAATTACAGGTATCTGTTCATGCTGATTAACAACTAACATTCATTAATTACTCACTTTAGTGATCTCTGTACTTCAGTACATACTCTGTTTTGGTAATAAAATATCCTGGACACTAATAGTATATTATTAGATGAGCGTTAAGTTCACTGAAATCAACACGGTCTGTTACATGTGGATAGCCCTTAAACTGGATTTGCATTAACCTCAAAACTAGAAGTACAGGTGTAACTGGGATGGGCTCTTCTAAAAGTACATTCTAATATGCTAGTCATGCCAGGGCTTGAATGTTCTTTTGAAGCCAACTCTCATGTTGCTATTGCCAACATACAAAGAATCTAACAAAATCTGAAGTGATGATTTAATAAACATCTGTGTGATGGGTATATCTAGTCCCACACTGGCACAGAAAGTGATTAAGTGACCTGGAGACTTCAGTTAAGGCACCTGGTGGCAACAAAAGGGTGTGTCAGGCTCAATTAAGGATAAGATCCAGCTGTAATGGAGCTGTGTAGTTAATATAAAGGAAAGGCTTTAGGCTAGAAGGAACATAGCTGAGTTTTACTAACCTTTCCTGAGAAGGGAATGCTAGACGTAGTCTAGAAAAGTGACTTAGGATACGTCTACACTACCCGCCGAATCGGCGGGTAGTAATTGATCCCCGAATGTGCTCCCTGTCGAATCTGGAACTCCACCAGAGTGAGAGGCTAAAGCGGAGTCAATGGGGGAGCCGCGGCCATCGATCCCGTGCTGTGAGGACCCAAGGTAAATTGATCTAAGATATGTCGACTTCAGCTACGCTATTCACGTAGCTGAAGTTGCGTATCTTAGATCTATTCCCCACCCACCCCCAGTGTAGACCAGCCTTTAGAGAAGCCATAGGGGTGGAGAGTTCCTGTGCTGAGCCTTGGTAAAAGGGCAGGAATAAGATTTTCAGGGAGATAGCCTAGGGAAGTGTTGTTTGCTATAAGCCCTAGAAAGATGGCTTTAGAGTCTGGAATGGGCCTGGGGCAAATGGCCTAGCATCACGCCAAAAAAAAAAAAATCCAGAGAAATAACAAAGGCTCTGAGGAAGCAGATCTTAACTGCTCTCTACAGAGATTCTGTACTAGAACCTGGAGTTTAGGGAGAGCCTGGGTTCCCCTACTTGCCACTAATGAAGATGGTGTGAAGCCCCCTGATACAAAGGGGGTAAGGACTACTGGAAGTCCTGAAATAAGGGGTATAAAGAACAATGCAGGTGGAGTTGGGGTCTGCAGATGTGGTGGAAGAAATTAGGGACTTTCTCACTCTGAAAATGGTGAGACTGAATGTCATCTGATCAGAGTACTGAGAAGCAGACAACTGGAGTGGTTGTTGGCAGGAGGAGGAAAGCCATGCCCACCCACCAGTGGGTGAATATATTTCTATAACCTGTTTAGATATTTTTGGTGGAAAAACATGGTATGTCATATATATGAGGGCATTAATGAAACAGGTCTGGTGCGTGCTTCTGTGCCTTCCAAAATGCTCACTGCCTTAATGGGGAGCAGAGTCAGACTTGTGGATATGGGGAAAGGTAGAATGGTTGTGTTCTCCTTACTGACTAGCAAAGCTGGGATAATTTGGTGAGGGCATGTTGCACTCCTTCAAAGGGTGAAGCAAGGAAGGCCTGGCTCCGGCCTCTTGGAGCTGTGGTTGGGAAGGCGTAACTGTGCTTTTCTATCACACTGAATGAGGAATCACCATTTAGCCCTGTCTTATTGTCAGTTTGAAAAATCTTAAACCCAAAGTAGTAAGAAACTAAGATAATCCTAGTCTGTCTCAACCTCTGTCTTAGTGTCCCACATATAAAGTGACTCTTGGTCAGTTCTCAGTTTAGAATTCTCGAATTACTGGCTCACAACCTCATGTTTCATGAGTCAGACAATGGCCCCTCAATAGTCAGTCTTGTCATTGTCACAGGAGACTAGACTCCGTATTCCTCTGTGGGGAATACTGCTGCAGCTGAGAGAATGTTGCATATGATAGAGGGAGAGTAGTCTGCTGACAGCAAGACTTGATAAGAACCATAACTATAAAGCTGACTGGTGCAAGCAAAATTTAGACTTTTAGATTGTCTAGGTTTAAGGGGGATACTTAGCTTAAAAGCCACTAGAAAGGGTAGTCCTATATGCTGAATTACTTAAGGATTTCTCCTGCCAAATCCTGTAAGCATTTCTGAAATGTAGTCTACTCCCATGAGTAACATCATACAAAAAGAAACTGTATAATGGAGGTCATCCCTGAAAAGGAGGCAGCCCAATGGAATAAGTAAACTCATAAAGGAAGGAATCCTTCCCGACACCCATACAAATATTTGTGAAATACTTCCAGGAATATCTGTTGCTGTTATCTGCGGATCAGTGTGGGATCCTCCTTTGCATGAAAGGGCTCATACAGAGGTGGATGAGCAAATAATAAAATGATGATCCCAGTTATTTCTTATGGATGAGTGACTAGAGCTCTCGGGGTAGGTGGGCGGGGAATCGTTAGAAGCATGAAGATCAGAGAGTGTAAAAGCTATTAAGTTGACTTTTTCATTCCTCTAGCTAGTCCAGGATTGTTCCATATAATGTTGGTTGGTTGGTGGTTGTCTTTGTCTAGTTTAAATATTTCCAGAGATGGAGGATCGACGACTTTCAAACTCACATAGTACTTCAAACATTAAGGGCCAGATTGTGTCCTTGGTTCATAGAATCATAGAAGGGACCTCGAGAGGTCATCTAGTCCAGTCCCCTGCACTCAAGGCGCAGGACTAAGTAGCTTTTCCTAATCTCCAATTTAAACCACCCTTGCTGCAATTTAAGTCCATTGCTTCTTATCCTGTCCTCAGAAGTTACGAACAACAATTTCCCCCCCTCCTTCTTGTAACAACCTTTTATGTACTTGAACACTGTTATCATGTCCCCTCTCAGTCTTCTCTTCTCCAGATTAAACAAACCCAGTTTTTTTCAATCTTCCCTCATAGGTCATGTTTTCTAGACCTTGAAACATTTTTGTTGCTCTTCTCCAATTTGTCCACGTCTTTCCTGAAATGTGGTGCCCAGAACTGGACACAATACTCCAGTTGAGGCCTAATCAGCAAGGAGTAGAGCAGAAGAATTACTTCTAGTGTCTTGCTTACAATACTCCTGCTAATACATCCCAGAATGATGTTTGCTTTTTTTGCAACAGTGTTACACTGACGCATATTTATCTTGTGGTCCACTATGACCCCCAGATCCCTTTCCACAGTACTCCTTCCTAGGCAGTCATTTCCCATTTTGTATGTATGCAACTGATTGTTTCTTCCTAAGTGGAGTACTTTGCACTTGTCCTTGAAGAAGTGAGGTTCTTACCCACGAAAGCTTATGCTCCCAATACTTCTGTTAGTCTCAAAGGTGCCACAGGACCCTCTGTTGCTTTTTACAGATTCAGACTAACACGGCTACCCCTCTGATATCTCTGGGGACAGTTTTCCAACCAGTTTTGCACCCACCTTTTAGTAGCTCCATCTAGGTTGCATTTCCCTAGTTTGTTTATGAGAAGGTCATGCAAGACAGTATCAAAAGCCTTACTAAAGTCAAGATATACCACATCTACCGCTTCCCCCATCCCCATCCACAAGGCTTGTTACCGTGTCAGAGAAAGCTATTGGGTTGATTTGACACGATTTGTTCTTGACAAATCCATGCTGACTGTTATTTATCACCTTATTATCTTCTAGCTGATTACAAATTGATTGCTTAATTATTTGCTCTATTATCTTTCTGGTACAAAAAGATAAGCTGACTGGTCTGTAATTCCCTGGGTTGTCCTTATTTCCCTTTTTATAGATGGGCACTATATTTGTGGAGTGTCTCCCGTCTTCCATGACTTTTCAAAGATAATTGCTAATGGCTTAGATATCTCCTCAGCAGCTCCTTGAGTATTCTAGGTTGCATTTCATCAGGCCCTGGTGATTTGAAGACATCTAACTTGTCTAAGGCCTTGGCTACACTTACCCGCTAGTTCGACGGCTGGAAATCGAACTTCTGGGTTCGACTTATCGCGTCTAGTCTGGACGCGATAAGTCGAACCCGGAAGTGCTCGCCGTCGACTGCGGTACTCCAGCTCGCCGAGAGGAGTACCGCGGAGTCGACGGGGGAGCCTGCCTGCCGCGTGTGGACCAAGGTAAGTTCGAACTAATTCGAACTAAGGTACTTCGAACTTCAGCTACGTTATTCACGTAGCTGAAATTGCGTACCTTAGTTCGAATTAGGGGGGTAGTGTAGACCAAGCCTAAGTAATTTTTGACTTGTTCTTTCCCTATTTTAGATTCTGATCCTACCTCACTTTCACTGGCATTCACTATGTTAGACATCCAGTCACCACTAACCTTCTTGGTGAAAATCGAAACAAAGAACATTTCCCATTTTCGGTTATTGTCTTTCCCCCCCATTGAGTAATGGGACTACTCTGTCCTTGGTCTTCCTCTTGTTTCTAATGTATTTGTAGACTGTTTCTTCTTTCCTTTTATATCCCTAGCTAGTTTGATCTCGTTTGATCTCATGGTACTGCCCTGGAGGTTCACATCATGCAGATAATGTGTACAGTATGTTCTCTTTCCAGAATGGAGAGGAGATGAGAAGGCTATGGTTCTGCCTCATTCCTATCCATCTGTTCCCTAGCCACCACCTTATTTAGGGTTCTGCATTGCTCTCATCTCTGAAAAAAGGGGAAGGAGACCATGGTGCCACTACTCTTTAAATAACTGGTGCCCCCAGTGCTATTAGAAAAGAGCAGTCCTTGAACTGCTTCAAATGCAGGGACTGTGGCTTCATATAGACTTCTGGGAGGGAGGCTGGCTCATCTCATCAAAAGAGCTTTAAACTAGGAAGTTGGGGGAGAAGGTTGGGAGATGTACAGTTAATCTCCACGCCAGATTCCAACATTGAAAGGGTGAATGATGAGATAAGAGGAGATATAGCCGGGGGGATGGGATTAGACATAACAAGGAGAGGGGGGATGAACAGCAAGGGGTCTGTAATAAATTGCCTTACTAATGGGAGACAGGCTAAAGGGCATACATTAGGATGTTTATACACCAATGCGAGAAGCCTAGGTAACAAAATGGAGGAATTGGAGCTCCTGGTCCGAGAATTGAAACCGGATATCGTAGGAATAACTGAAACGTGGTGGAACGGCAGTCACGACTGGAATACAGGTATGGAAGGGTATGCGCTGTTTAGGAACGACCGGAACGAAGGTAAAGGTGTGGGGGGGTGGCATTGTATGTCAATAATGAGATAAGCTGTAAAGAAATAATAGTTGATGGAATAGATAAGACAGAGTCCGTCTGGGCTATACTCACACTGGGTAAAAGAACTATTAGTGCCTCTCCGGGGATAGTGCTCGGGGTGTGCTATAGACCACCGGGATCAACCCAGGATATGGATAAAGAACTATTTAATGTATTTAGGGAAGTAAATACTAATAGGAACTGTGTGATTATGGGGGACTTTAACTTCCCGGAAATAGATTGGGGAACAAATGCTAGTAGCAATAATAGGGCTCAGATGTTCCTAGATGTGCTTGCTGATCAATTCCTTCATCAAGTGGTAGCTGAACCGACGAGGGGGGAGGCCATTTTGGATTTGGTTTTGGTGAGTAGTGAGGACCTCGTTGAGGAAGTGGTTGTAGGGGACAACTTGGGCTCCAGTGATCATGAGCTAATTCGGTTTAAACTAAATGGAAGGAGTAACAGAATTAAATCAAAGACTAGGGTTTATAATTTTAAAAAGGGTAATTTTAACAAATTAAGAGGACTGGTAAGGGAAGTGGATTGGGCAAATGTATTAATGGATCTAAAGGCAGAAGAAGCCTGGGATTATTTTAAATTAAAGCTGCATGAGCTGTCGGAGGCCTGTATCCCGAAAAAGGTAAAAAGGTTAGTGAGCAAGAGATTTAGACCGAGCTGGATGAGCGACCGTCTCAAAGGGGCGATTAGGAAAAAACAGAAAGCATACAAAGGGTGGAAGAGGGGAGGGATCAGTAAGGAAACTTACCTTAGTGAGGTCAGAGCATGTAGAGATGGAGTGAGAAAGGCCAAAAGCCGTGTGGAGTTGGACCTTGCGAGGGGAATTAAAAGCAATAGTAAGAGGTTTTACAGCCATATAAATAGGAAGAAAGCAAAGAAAGAAGAAGTGGGACTGCTGAAGACTATAGCTGGAGAGGAGATTAAGGATAATCTAGGCATGGCACAATATCTAAACGAATATTTTGTATCGGTGTTCAGTGAGGCCAATGAAGGGATTAGAAATATTGGCAGCGTGACAGAGGGGGATACAGGAGGGGGGATTACCATATCCGAGGTAGAAACCAAACTTGAACACCTTAATGGGACTAAGTCAGGCGGACTAGATGATCTTCATCCAAGAATATTGAAGGAATTGGCGCGAGAAATAGTGGGCCCCTTAGCGAAAATTTTTAATGAATCTGTAAACTCGGGGGTTGTTCCGTTGGACTGGAGAATAGCTAATGTGGTTCCTATTTTCAAGAAAGGGAAAAAAAGTGACCCGGGTAACTACAGGCCTGTCAGTTTAACATCTGTAGTGTGCAAGGTCCTGGAGAAAATTCTGAAGGAGAAAGTAGTTGAGGGCCTTGGGGTCAATGGCAATTGCGACAAATTACAACATGGTTTTACCAAAGGCAGATCGTGTCAAACCAATCTGATCTCCTTCTTTGAGAGAGTAATGGACTTATTAGATAAGGGAAATGCGGTGGACCTAATATACCTTGATTTCAGTAAGGCGTTTGATACTGTACCGCACGAGGAATTATTGGTTAAACTGGAAAAGATGGGGATCGATATGAAAATCCAGAGGTGGATAAGGAACTGGTTAATGGGGAGACTGCAGCGTGTTGTATTGAAGGGTGAACTGTCAGGTTGGAGGGAGGTCACTAGTGGAGTCCCTCAAGGTTCATTTTTGGGACCCATTTTATTTAATCTATTTATTACTGACCTCGGAACCAATTGTAGGAGCGGGCTGATAAAGTTTGCGGATGACACAAAGCTGGGAGGTATTGCCAATTCGGTAGGAGGATCGGGATATTCTGCAGGGAGACTTGAATGACCTTGTGAATTGGAGTAAGAGAAATAGGATGAAATTTAATAGTGAAAAGTGTAAGGTGATGCATTTAGGGATGACTAACAAGAATTTTAGTTACAAGCTGGGGACGCATCGGTTGGAAGTAACGGAGGAGGAGAGAGACCTCGGGGTCCAAGATGACTATGAGTCGACAATGTGACGTGGCGGTGAAAAAAGCCAATGCGGTCTTGGGATGCATTAGGCGAGGTATATCTAGTAGGGATAAGGAGGTGCTTCTTCCGTTGTACAAGGCGCTGGTGAGACCTCATTTGGAGTACTGTGTGCAGTTCTGGTCTCCCATGTTTAAAAAAAATGAACTCAAACTGGAACGGGTACAGAGAAGGGCCACTAGGATGATCAGAGGAATGGAAAACCTGTCGTATGAAAGGAGACTCGGAGAGCTAGGGTTGTTTAGCCTGACTAAACGAAGGCCTAGGGGGGATATGATTGCTCTCTTTAAATATATCAGAGGGATAAATACCAGGGAGGGAGAGGAATTATTCCAGCTCAGTACTAGTGTGGACACGAGAACGAATGGATATAAACTGGCCGTGGGGAAGTTTAGGCTTGAAATTAGATGAAGGTTTCTGACCGTCAGGGGGGTGAAATATTGGAACAGCCTTCCAAGGGAAATGGTGGGGGCGAAGGTCCTGTCTGGTTTTAAAATTAAGCTAGATAAGTTTATGGAGGGAATGGTCTAATGGGATAACATGATTTTAGTCACAGGAACAGCGTGCCATCGCTGGTAAATAGTATAATGGCTAATAAGGGTAAGGCTGGAGAATCTTGCCTACGTGCTCGGGGTTTTACTGATCGCCATATTTGGGGTCGGGAAGGAATTTTCCTCCAGGGTAGATTGGCAGAGGTCCTGGAGCTTTTTCGCCTTCCTCCGCAGCATGGGGCAGGGATCGCTAGCTGGAGGATTCTCTGCTAATTGAAGTCTCTAAACCACAGGATTTGGGGACTTCAACAGCAGAGTCAAGGGTAAGGGTAGGGACGGCTTTGTGGCCTGCATCATGGGGGAGGTCAGATCAGATGATCATAATGGTCCCTTCTGACCTTAAAGTCTGAGTCTACGAGTCTATATAGTCCCCCCTCCCCCATGGGGGAGGGAGAGACATAATAGGAAAGGATCCTCCCCAACCCTAGACCACAATGAATTGAATTAAACTTCAGCGATCTTGTGAGGTAGGTAAGTCCTCTGAGACAATGTACTTATGCATAAGCACATTATCTGCATCATGAATGAGAAGATGTTTGGCTGTTCCATAGCACCAACCAAGTGTTTACAAATTTAATATAAACAAATGACAAAGGGTGTGTGGTAGGGTTGCCAGGTGTCCAGTTTTCAACTGCAATGCCCAGTTGAAAAGGGACACTGGCAGCTCCAATCAGCGCTGCTGACCGGGACATTAAAAGCCCAGCCAGTGTGGCTAAGGCAAGCTCCCTGCCTGCCATGGCTACACGTGGCTTCTGGAAGTAGTGGCATGTCCCCACTCCAGCTCCTACACATAGAGGCAGCCAGGGGCTCCACGTGCTGCTGCTGCCTCCCTAAATGCTGGCTCCGCAGCTCCCATTGGCTGGGAACTGCGGCCAATGGGAGCTGCAGGGGTGGTGCCTATGGACAGGGCAGCACACAGAGCTGCCTGGCCGTGCTTGTGTGTGGGAGCCGGAATGGGGATATGCTGCTGCTTCTGGGAGCTGCTTGAGGTAAGTATTGCCTGGACCCCTGAGCCCCCCCCCCGCACCCCAACCCTCTGCCCCAGCCCTGATCCCTCGCCTGCCCTCCAAACCACTCAATCCCAACCCAAAGCACCCTACTATACTCCAAATCACTCATCCCTGGGCCCACACCAGAGCCCGCACCCCCTGCCTTAGCCCAGAGCCCCCTCCCACGCCCCAACCCCTCAGCTCCACCTCTGAGCCCCCTGCACCCCAAACCCCTCATCCCTGGGCCCATCCCAGAGCCCGCACCCCCAGCTGGAGCCCTCACCCCTTCCTGCATCCCAACCCACTGCCTCAACCCAGAGCCCCTTCCTGCACTCTGAACTCCTCTTTTCTGGCCCTACCTCAGAGCCCACACCCCCAGCCAGAGCCCTCAGCCATTCCTGCACTCCAGCTCCCCTAAGCCAGCTTGGGGAAAATGAGTGATGGGGGGAGGATGGGATGGAATATGCGGAGGCAGGGTTGAGGGTGTTTGGTTTTGTACAAGTAGAAAGTTGGCAACCCTAGTGTCTGGGCTGCAGGAAGAATACCAGCTGCTGGTGAAACCAGGCCATCTGGCTCTCATTGGATAGCAACCAAAGAGATGCTGAGGTCAGATACTGGGTTGTGGTTTTCCCTGGAGAATAGGGTGACCACCTTTTCAAAAGGCAAAGTGGAACACATGCAGGAGCCCTGACCCACTCCTGTTCCTCCTCTTCCCTCCTGAGGCCTTGATCCTGAAAGCCCGAAATGGACCATAGTAAGAGATACCCAGGGAGCCTGGGCTGCTGTGGGGAGCCCTGGACCTTCCACCTGACCTGGGCAGGGTGTCCAAGAGCAGCTCCAGGCCCATGTCCCCACCTCTCCGGGACACACTGCAAGGGGCAGATGGAGGGTCTGGGGCTCCCCACAACAGCTGTTTCCAAGACACGGGTCCAACTTCTAGCTTGGCTGGGGTTTGGGACCTGGATATGGGGGAAGAGGAGGAGCAGGAGCAGGACCTAGGGTTTACCATCTGGCCAGTATTTGGCTGGTTTGTTTTTTCTGGAAACTGGCTAATCCATAAGAATCTGCTAGGTTTTTATGTGGGTCTAAAGAGTTGCATTATTATCGCAATACACTGGGATATTTAATGTTAAAAGTTCTGTGTTCAGCTAAAGATGCTGCAGTGTTTCCACTTCTTTAGTTTAAGCAATAATAGACCAAAATTGTTGAAAATACAGCAGCTGTCTGCCCACCAACATGCAAGTGCACCACGTGTGTGAGAGAAGTTTTGAGCTGCACAAGAGTGAGGAGACATGCAGTGTGGTCAATCTTCTACTATCTAGAGAAAACACAGATAGATAAATGGCTGTTGATGGGTGTGGAGGGTTGTTGAGTTGCCTTGTGGTTGGGATTGCAGTAGGCTTGCCTTTTTTTTTTTTTTTTTCATTTCAAAAGTGGTAACCCTAGCGGGGGCCGTCATAACAAGGGGAGCCCTTAGGCTCACTTCTGTCCCCCCACCTCTGAAGATGCTGGCACTTGGGAAGGCATAGAGCTGCACTGCAGGGAATCTGCGACAAATGCTGTCCCGGAGTCATTCAGACCAGGACTTGAACTCTGCGTTTTGGAACTTTGTCCCCATTTGGGACAGGTGCTCACCCTGTAGGGATGTACTTAGAAAAAAAAAATTTAAAATGTGACTACTGATTTTTGGGGTGCCTTAATACTTGGGTTCCCAACTTGAAACATCTTGGGATTTGGTTTTAAGATGTGCAGAACATTCACAACTCCAACTGAAGTCAGTGGGAGCGCTGAGCATTCAGTAGCTGTTCTTGACAATTTCATTAATCTACCTTTCTAGGTGAAATTCACTTAATCAACATAAAGACTGAGTATATGGGTGCTCCATAAGTGGAATGTGAGGAGTCAAAATCCATCTTCCAACCCAAAGCCAGGGTGTGGGACTGCATAGACCACATGTGGCTGCTACTCCAGCCTATAGACTGCAATAGCAGTAGCAGCCGTTCCATGCCAGTTGTATGGGGTGTGGTAGTGAGTCAACAAGATTCCTGTGAATATGTGGCTGTTCTCCAGGCTCTCCGAAGTGGCCTACACTACCTATGTGGGACCAGTCCAGGGACAATTTCAGTAGTGTTTAGGGGGTTTCCTCACCAAATGCTCTTAAGCAAAGTAAACTGTCACGGGCTAAGAGGGAAGGTCATCTTATGAATCAGTAACTGGACCATTTATTCTTACCCTTTGTTTCCTACCTTTTAACCATTCTCAGAATGGAGAGAGGTAAGTAGTGGTGTCCCACCCAGGGATCTATACTGGGACCAGTACTGTTCAACATATTCATAAATGATCTGGAAAAAGAGGTAAACAGTGAAGTGGTAAAATTTGCAAATCATACAAAACTACACAAGATAGTGAAGTCCCAAGCAGACTGTGAAGAGATCTCACAACCAAACTGGGTGACTGGGCCACAAAATGGCAGATGAAATTCAAATTTGATAAATACAAAGTAATGCACATGGGGAAACATAATCTCAACTATACATATAAAACAATGGGGTCTAAATTAGCTGTTACCACTCAAGGAAGAGATCTTGGAGTCATGGATAGTTCTCTGAAAATATCTGATGAATGTGCAGTGATAGTCAAAAGCTAACAAGGTTGGGAATCATTAGGAAAGGGACAGATAAGTCAGAAAATATCCTATTGCTGCTATATAATTCCATGATGTGCCCACATCTTAGTGCGTGCAGATGTGGTTGCTCCATCTCAAAAAGGATATATTGGAATTGGAAAAGGTACAGAATAGAGCAACAAAAATGATTAGGAGTATGGAACAGCTTCCATATGAGGGGAGATTAATAAAACGCGGGCTTTTTCAGCTTGAAAAAGCCGACTGGGGGGTGGGATATGATAGAGGTCTATAAAATCAGTGTGTGGGGGGAAATAAATAAGGAAATGTTATTTACTACTGATATCATGAACTAGGGGTCACCAAATGAAAGTAATAAGCAGTAGGTTTAAACCTAACATAAGGAAGTATTTCTTCACACCACACGGTCAACCTGTAGAACTCTTTGCCAGAGGATATTGTGAAAGCCAAGACTAACAGGGTTAAAAAAAAAAATCTCTAGGTAAGTTCATGGAGGATATCAATGGCTATTAGCTAGGACTGGCAGAGATGTAAAACCATGCTCTGAAGTGTCCCTAGCCCCTGTTTGTCAGGAACTCGGAACTCAGAACTCTGAAGCACCTAGCACTGGCCACTATCGGAAGACAGGATACATTGGCTAGATGGACCATTGGCCGGACCCAGTATGGCTGTTATGTTTTGTACCTGTGGAGCAGTGTTCAGGGTATGTAATCCATAAATGGCATGAAGGGCTGCCTGAACTGGGGTGAATTTCAACCTCTGTGGATAATACAGCAATGATTGTTTAATTTAAATGTGCTTTTCTCATTTAAACAAGAAACTGTTTTTTGGTAATTGAATGCTGAGTACATGTTGATGATGAGGTCAATAAGGTTACTGCCTAGTGGCTCATAACGAGACAACAGTTTTTTTGCAGTAATATTGAAATGGAGTAATTGCATTAGATTGTGATCCTTTAACCTTTCTTCACAATGTGCTTGAACAGTTTCTTTCCAACGACATCAGTAGCCACATATATCTTTAAAAATGTTATTATAAGGTGACAGGTTTTTTTATTAAGATAATTAATGGTCATAGTGGGTTCTGAGTGTCTGCTCTAATAAGGAGTATAAATCTTGACATTCCAGCACTAACATTTTTTGGCAACTCTTCAGAACAGGTGACAATTCATTATCACTTCATTTGAAACACATTAGTCTTGAGGGTATTTATGTGAGTGTGATATTTAATTCTATAAGAATTTGACTGGTTTTAGCATGAAATATCACTCTACAATTCCAGGAGATGGTGCTGTATACACACAGATTTTTCTATCTAAAAGTGTAAAACGATGATTAGTCTCACTGTTTTTCTTTTCCTTTCTGAAATGGGCTGTATGGACCGCATGGCTCTGAATAGTAACAAAGGACTAATTGTTAGACTTCTAAGACCTGTCATCCTTTTTCTGCTCAACTGTGATGAGGTACGGGGAGTCCTGTGAAGAAAAGCTGAAATTCAGCTTGTCCCGGTTTTTACACAGATGCTATGGATAGGTCTATAAGAATATCTCCTGGGAGACAGGGAGGAAAATGCCTCAGGAAATGTTAATTACTTATAGACAAGGGAAATATGTCTTTAGGCTATAGGACAATCCCCAAGTATTAGGAACAAACTTGCCTTGGGATCAGATTAGCCTATAACTGCCTACTTTTACTTCACTGTTACAAATAGTAGCCCCCTGAGAAAGAACTTGCTGACTGACTGTTTCTTTTGTTTTACTAAGGGCTGGTCCACACTAACCACATTATTCACGTAGCTGAACTCGAACTATCTTAGTTCGAACTTACTGCGGGTCCACACGCAGCAGGCAGGCTCCCCCGTCGACTCCACATACTCCTCTCGCCGAGCAGGAGTACCGGCGTCGATGGCGAGCACTTCCGGGATCGATTTATCGTGTCTAGACAAGACACAATAAATTGATCCCAGAAGATCGATTGCTTACCGCCGGACCTGGAGGTAAGTATAGATGTACCCTAAGTCATTGTGCATGGGACACCATTTGCTATGGGGTGGGGGCAATTACCTCTCAGACCTTGATTTGCCCCCCTGACTTTTCAGAGTTCTTTGCCAGCTGGTGCTTTTTCAGTCCTATGGGGGTTGTTGTGAGGCAGGCTGGAGCTCCTGATTACCTTGTTATCAGCACTGCCTCCTCCACGTCTCTGATGGCCAGATAGGATGAGGTGGCAGGAGCCTGGGCCAGAACTGAGCACAGAGTGAGCTGGGCCCCAATCTGTGTCCCAGGCCAGCTATCAGTGACACCTCCTGCCCCCCAGCCTCCCACCAAGGGTGCTGGAAAGACTGCAAAAATGGGGTGAAGGGCACTTCATGTCACAATGCCCTCACTGAAATTTGGCCTGTCCACACCTCCATCATGGTAGCAAGGAAAGGGCTCTACTGGGAAGCCTGTGTGTGTCAGGGGTTGGTCCTTCACCTCTGTCATGCCTGTCACGTTCCCCCCACCTCCATATAGGACTAGTACACTACCTCCTCATCCCCTTCCAGGATAGGAGTGCCCTGTTAACCCCCATGAAGCAGGTACAGCCTCAGCAGGGAGGTAGAAGCAAATCCCCCACCCCCCTTTTAAGTTTTCTGAAATGATGCCCGGCATTCTACCAAATATTAAATCCTCAAAACCCTACAAAGATTAAACCTCAATGTTCCTGTTACAGACCTTCACCTGAAATCACTATTCACTTTCCTTTGGGAGATTTGCCTCAGTTACAAATTAGTTTCAGCACCGTATCTTAGTTAAAAATTTATCTGCATCTGGGCTTTATGTCTCTAATTCTACAAATCTCTTTCTGGAAGAAAAAAAAAGTCAACGGCTGTAGATAAGAATAGCTTTGATTTAATTACAACTATTTGTATATCACTATTGCCAATATCCCTCTGCTATGTATATCACTGTCTGAATAATTAAAAATAAATAACAAATGCTCGATGCAACACGTTAAACAATGATATTCAATATGGAAAGACTTTGTAAGTGCACTAATACTGGAGCATGTACAACTTTAGATATGCATCTGCAGAGTTACTGAGCACTTGTATTTAAAGAGTGGCCCCTGATGTCACTCCATAGTTAGTCACCTGCTTAAATGTCTATACACAATGCTTGGAACCAGTGAACGTAAATACACTCAACGTATCGAAGGACTGGTCCCTAAGCCTTTGTTCAGCATGAAGCCTAACTGATCTATTAACATGCTTAATTCAGTCATGGTGGATGTGGCCCATTCCCAACAGTTGACAAGAAGGTGTATCAATAGAGGGAAAATTATTTTTTGTAGTGACTCAGCCACTCCCAGTCTTTATTCAGGCCTAATTTGATGGTGTCAAGATTGCAAACTAATTCCAATTCTGCAGTTTCTTACTGAAGTCAGTTTTTGAATTTTGTTGTTGTTGTTGAAGAATGGTCACTTAAGTCTGTTATTGAGTGTCCTGGGAGATTGAAGTGCTCTCCTACCGGTTCTTGAATGTTACAATTCTTGATGTCTGATTTGTGTCCATTAATTCTTTTGCATAGAGACTGTCCAGTTTCCCCAATGTACATGACAGAGGGGCATTGGTGGTACATGATGGCATATATCACATTGGTAGATATGCAGATAAACGAGCCCCTGTTGGTGTGGCTGATGTGGTTAGGTTCTATGATGGTGTCCCCTTGAATAGATATGCAGACAGAGTTGGCAACGTGGTTTGTTGCAGGGATTGGTTCCTGGGTTAGTATTTTTGTTGTGTGGTGTGTAGTTGCTGGTGAATAGAGATTATGCCACATACTCTCAAATAAACTGCAGAACCTGATCAACATCCTATACAGCAAACAGGAGATTAAGAATGAACTCTGAAAACTGGAGACTCATAAAAAAAAACCAACCTTCCACACAAACTTCCTCATGGCTGGACTTTACAAAAACTAGACAAGCCGTTTGCTTCTCTACAGAGGAAAAAGGACACTAAACTAAACTCCTACATGCCACAAGGGGCCACAACAGTGGTACCCTTAACTCACCCAACAATACTGTTAATCTATCCAGCTATACTCTTAGCCTGGCAAAAGAGTCTGTCCTATCTCGGGGCCTCTCCTTCTGCCCCAGCACCCTCATGAACATGATACAGTTCTGCAGTAACCTGGAATCCTACTTTCGCCATCTCCATCTCAAGGAATATTTCCACTACACCACTGAACAGCATACTAACCCACAGAAACATTCCTACCAACACTACAAGAAGAAGGATTCTGCATGGACTTCTCCTGACGGTCAAAACAGCAAACTTCTACATAGAGTAGACCTGGCCTTCTACATAGAGTGCTTCCACCGACATGCCTGGGCTGAAATTGTGGGAAAAGCAGCATCACTTGCCCCATAACCTCAGCTGTGCAGAACACAGTGCCATCCACAGCCTCAGAAACAATTCTGACATCATAATCAAAAAGGCTGACAAAGGAGGTGTTGTACTCATCATGAATAAGTCAGAGTATGAATGAGAGGCTGCTAGGAAACTCTCTGACACCACATTCTACAGGCCATTACCCTCTGATCCCACTGAGGATTACCAAAAGAAACTGCACCATCTGCTCAAGAAACTCCCTGAAGAAGCATAGGAACAAATCTACACACACACACACCCCTCAAGCTATCTATCTGCTACCTGAGATCCATAAACCTGGGAATCCTGGATGCCCCCCATCATCTGAGGCATTGGCACCCTGACAGCAGGATTGTCTGGCTATGTGGACTCTCTCCTCAGGTCCTATGCTACCAGCACTCCCAGCTATCTTCGAGACACCACTGACTTCCTAAGGAAACTACAATCCATTGGTGATCTTCCAGGAAACACCATCCTAGCCACTATGGACATAGAAGCCCTCTACACCAACATTCCACACAAAGATGGACTACAAGCTGCCAGGAACAGTGTCCCCAATAATGTCACGGCAAACCTGATGGCTGAGCTTTTGTGACTTTGTCTTCACCCATAACTATTTCAGATTTGGGGACAATTTATACCTTCAACTCAGCAGCACTGCTATGGGTATCCGCATGGCCCCACAGTATGCCAACAGTTTTATGGCTGACTTAGAACAACGCTTCCTCAGCTTTTGTCCCCTAGTGCCACTACTCTACTTCGCTACATTGATGACATCTTCATCATCTGGACCCAGGGGAAAGAGGCCCTTGAGGCATTCCACCCGGATTTCAACAATTTCCACCCCACCATCAACCTCAGCCTGGACCAGTCCACACAAGAGATCTGTTTCCTGGATACTATAGTGCAAATAAGAGATGGGCACACAAACACCACTCTATACCGGAAACCTACTGACCGCTATACTTGTCTCCAGCTTTCATCCAGACCACATCACACAATCCATTGTCTACAGCCAAGCCCTAAGATACAACTGCATTTGCTCCAATCCCTCAGACAGAGGCAAACACCTACAGGATCTCTATCAAGCATTCTTAAAACTACAATACCCACCTGGGGAAGTGAAGAAACAGATTGACAGAGCCAGAAGGGTACCTAGAAGTCACCTACTACAGGACAGGCCCAACAAAGAAAGTAATAGAACACCACTAGCCGTCACCTACAGCCCCCCAACCAGGGCTGGTGCAAGGAAGTTTCGCGCCGTCACCTTGCGCCCTCCCCCCAGCCCTGCTGCAGCTCCCCGCCCACCCCCTGCGGCAGCTCCACCCCCCGGGGAGCCATGCAGCAGCTCCCCACCCCAGCTCACCTCTGCTCCGCCTCCTCCCCGAGCACGCCGCTCCCGCTCTAATTCTCCTCCCCTCCCAGGCTTGCGGCACCAAACAGCTGGGAGGGGGCGAGAAGTGGAGCGGCGACTGTGCGCTTGGGGAGGGGGCATAGGAACGCTGTAAAAAAAAAATTGGTGGCACCACTTTTTGGCGCCCCTAAATCTTGGCACCCTAGGCAACCGCCTAGTTTGCCTAAATGGTAGCACTGGCCCTGCACCCAACTAAAACCTCTCCAGAGCATCATCAAGGATCTACAACCTATCCTGAAGGACAATCCCTCACTCTCACAGACCTTAGACAAGCCAGTCCTCGCTTACAGACAGCCCCCCAACCTGAAGCAAATGCTCACCAGCAACTGCACACCACAGAACAGAAACACTAACCCAGGAACCAATCCCTGCAACAAATGCCGTTGCCAGCTCTGTCCACATATCTATCCAAGGGACACCATTATAGGACCTACCCACATCAGCCACACCATCAGGGGCTCGTTCACCTGCACATCTACCAATGTGATATATGCCATCTTGTGCCAGCAATGTACATTGGTCAAACTGGACAGTCTCTATACAAAAGAATAAATGGATACAAATCAGACCTCAAGAATTGTAACATTAAAAATCCAGTAGGAGAGTACTTCAGTCTCCCCGGACACTCAATAACAGACGTAAAAGTGGTCATTCTTAACAACAACAACAACAACAACAAAACTTCTAAAACAGACTTCAACGAGAAACTGCAGAACTGGAATTAATTTGCAAACTTGACACAATCAAATTAGGCCTGAATAAAGACTGTGAGTGGCTGAGTCACTACAAAATATAATTTTCCCTCTGATATTCACCCCTTCTTGTCAACTGTTGGGAATGGGCCACATTTATCATGATGGGGGGGGGGGGAGTCAGTGCTAACGAGGATAATTCAAACACACACTTGGTAAGGCAACTCTCATCTTTTCATGTGCTGTATATTTATACCTGCCTACTGAATTTTTCACTCCATGCATCTGATGAAGTGGGTTATAGCCCACGAAAGCTTATACCCAAATAAATTTCTCTAAGGTGCCACAAGGGCTCCTCATTGTTTTTGCTGATACAAACACAGCTACAAATACAGTTGAAACTAAACACTAGATATGGAATCATGAAGTTAGAGATGGAGAAAACTTATTTGACAATCTAGATCATCCCCCTAACAGTGCAGAATTGTAGTCCTTGACTTTTTCTTTTATTAAACTTATTTGAAGTGTGTATCAGTTTGGTTAGTTCAGCAAGTTTCTAAGTTTGGTAATATTTACATTTGTGCCAGTTTGTCGTCTTGTTCAGCACTGTCACCTACAACCCTGCCTGTTGAGTAGTAAATTAAAGGGGTGTTCAATTTCTGGTTGTAAATGTGTGTTCTGCTCTCTAAATGCCACCTGCAATACAGGAAAACACTCCCTTTGTAAGTCTATCAGTTACAGAACAGCAAGTTTGGCTGAAACTGACCACTACTACTATAACTATCTGTCCCAGTCCTATTACATATGCAAAGAGGTAGACTTGCTGCCAGAAAGATGTGCCTGGCTGTACTTCAGGCACATACTGAAGTTGTGAATTATGCTGCTTTTGAATGAGCTTTGGAGGCTCTGCTTCTTCCATTCTAGCTTCCTCACTCTTGTAGGATTCAATGGCATTACATGCATTTAAGGTTTTTGTCCCAAAAGGGAAAGTTTCCAGAGGTGAATTCTTTAGTTGTTAGAGTAGTATTCAGAAGCCATAATCAAGATTCAACCTCATTGTGCTCAGTGCAATATATACAGGAAGATATGGTCCCTGCCACAAAAAGCTTGTAATCTTAAAAAAAATGTTTGATCCTACAAAATTAAGCACTGTCTCAAGTACTTTTACTGTGAGTAGCCACATTGAAGTCAATGGGACTACACACTGCATAAAGTTAAATGTCCTTAAGTCTTTACAGCATTAGAGGCTAATGTTATGTAAGGCACAAGTCTGTTAAACAAAAAGATGGAATGTGGGGACAATGGGCACAGTTATATAGACTATGACCACAAGTTGATGGCTGAGTACTTTCAAGAGTTAAAAATACTTGGAAACCCTTGCTCAAACAATCTCAAATCTGGACCTCTGAAACTCTACCCAACCCCCATGAAGAACAGTTATTTTCAGGAGAGTCATCACCACATGCTTGCTTTTAGAGCACATAGAAAATTCATCTGTTAAATGATAAGCTCGTCTTAACCTTAATTATAGTGTTGCTAGTGCCCACTAAAATAAAGAAAAATACATATTGCTATTTTATGTATTTTTTGCTTTCATAATGAGTTCAGTTGTGCACAAAAACCATAGGAAGAAATGGTACCTGTACCAAGGAGCTTGCAGTCTAGACAGATAAAACTATTCAAATGCACTTGATAACCCAGAGGAGGTGCAGTAATACTGACTAACATCAGAGGCTTGTTTTTTTGGAAGAACAAAGTCTGAAATGCTTTCTAATTCTCATTTAATTTGTAAATAGAGGTGAGTGATATCACATTAGCTATCCATGTCTACATTTTCCAGAAACTATTTTGTGAGCACTTTAACTTCATATTTATCTGTTCAGACACTTAATATATGTGTAAATTGTGAATGTTTGAAATCCAAGCAGTGTTGTTTACTAGTGAGACCATCTGACTTATCATGGCATTGTCTGTGATCCTTGACTATAGGAATGTGACTGTAGAATGTGCAGCATGAATACTCATACAAATTTAAAACTCAATTCCTATGAATACTCACCCATGGGATATTGAAATTAGCTTTCTTTAAAACACTGTGCTAATGAAAGTTGGTAGCTGTTATGTTCATAAATAGCAAACACACAAGGGGAATGAATGTGACCAGTAAACGCAAATGTGAACACTTTCCAAAAATTAACGGTCTTTATTTATATTTGGGTCAGGTTCAGCTCTGTAATTCTGACAGTCAGTCTGTTTGTTATAAAATTCTTAAGGAGCAAAACAATTTAACATGTCGGGGGAGGGATAGCCAGGGCTGGCTCCAGGCACCAGCCCACCAAGCATGTGCTTGGGGTGGCCCCTGGAGGGGGGCGGCGTAGCACTCCGGCCGGAGAGCGGGGCCGCGACCGGGCTCGCCGCCCTCCCCACGGCGCTCCGGCCACCGGGGAGAGCGGAGCCCCAGCCAGGCTTGCCGCCCTCCTCCCGGTGCTCTGGCTGCCGGGGAGAGTGGAGCCCCGGCCGGGTTCTCCGCCCTCCTCCCGGCATTCCGGCCGGTCGGGGAGAGCGGGGCCCCGGCCGGGCTCTCTGGCCACCAGGGAGAGCGGAGCCCTGGCTGGCTCGCCGCCTCCCCCCAGCGCTCTGGCCGCCGGGGAGAGCCGGAGTCCCAGCCGGGCTCTCCGCCCTCCTTCCAGCACTCCGTCCGGTGTTGCCGCCCTCCCCCCAGTGCTCCAGCTGGTCGGGGAGAGCGGGCCCACGGCTGGGCTCGGCGCCTCCCTGCCACGCTGGGGGGGGGGGGGGGGGAGGCTTTTTTGCCTGGGGTGGCAAAAAAGCCAGAGACGGCCCTGGGGATAGCTCAGTGGTTTGAGCTTTGGCCTGCTAAACCCACAGTTGTGAGCTCAATCCTTGAGGAGACCATTTGGGGATTTAATTGCGGATTGGCCCTGCTTTAAGCAGGGGGTTGGACTAGATGACCTCCTGAGGTCCCTTCCAACCCTATGATTCTATGACTCTTTATGTGGGCCAAATATGTACAAAGGGTCAGATTTTGGGAGGAGCTCATCTCACAGGCACCAAATAAGTGAATCAACTTGTAAAAGAGACTAGCACATTGGGTTCATGTGTATGGTACTGTCTCAAATCTGGTCCCAACAAGTACAAATTTACAAAATGCATAGGCAAAGATGTACAGATCTGAAATGTGCTAGTGTGGAGAGAAATTCATAGGAGAGACACATTTATCCTACAATACAGGACTGCCCAGAGGGGTGGGCAAGTGGGGCAATTTGCCCCAGGTCCCACAGGGGCCCCCACAAGAATATAGTATTCTATAGTATTGCAATTTTTTTTTTATGGAGGAGGCCCCTGAAATTGATTTGCCCCAGGCCCCCTGAATCCTCTGGGCGGCCCTGCTACAATAGTCTCTTCAACCTTGCTGATGAAATAATGAAGGATTGTAATTTGAAGACCAGATTTGCCCATTGCATAAGTGGCATAATTCACTTCTGTGGCATGAATCCATTTCAGAAAGTACAACTTTCACTGACATCAATGAATTGACCCTTTTTAAAAATAGGGCTAAATTTGATTTTATAAAACTTTAAGATTGGTAACTCTTCTTCTGTAGTAACATCTCTCAGCCTGTAGTATTGTTTCTACTTAGACAACTGAGAATAGCTTTAGAATCTGTATTGCAGGAGTAAGGTTGTCCATCCCAGACTAAAAGATGTTTTCTGGCATTGACTCAACTCAAGCACTACAAACTGGCTAGCAGTTTCCAATATATAGTGCTCATTCGCATCTTCCTAATCTGTTCTATACCAGCAGCCACACACTGTCCTTGATATTGACAGAGCTCTTTTGCTATAAAAGGTTTTACCCAAGTGTGCATTTAAGTAGATGGAATCTGCTGTTTCAATTGATGGTCCAGCATCTCAGCAGGGATTTCTATTTCTGGTATGGATGCTTTGGATTTTTTCCAGGTAAAGCTAACAGTACTTAAAAATCTTCATGCCATAGTTATCAGTCCAAAATAAATTGACTAGACATTGTACAGGGACTGCCACCAGAGCACACAATACTTTGTTCTTGAATATAATACCCTATTGTCTCTAATTGTTCTTGTTTCTTATCTGAGCTCATGTTTGCTCTCTACTATACAGTCTGCATCTCAGCATAGCTTGTAAAAGCATCCACTGAATGGTGATTTTTTACAAGCAATGCACACATTTTCTCACCACATATTGGCAGATGCAATTTGAGATTGGGGGTAACTCTTCTCTGAACTTCTGAACATGGATCATCTTTTAAGATCACATACACCTAGGAAATGTATTTCCTGTTTGTATCCATCTGTCTCCTGTAATATACTTATACTGTACCCTCTTTAGGACAGGGACCATCTTGTTCTAACATCACTTTATTTTCTTTAAAGTACAGAGTCACACCCTGTCCCACACTGGTAAGCAGTTATTTGAGAGGTCCAATTGAAGTCATCAGTGTTCCATAGTATCCTTATTAATGGAGGAATGGTGTTGCTTTAGTGGTGTCTGTCTTATTGATGTGTTTTGACCTCTTCAGAATTCTGCATCTTGATACCTTTTGGTTTTGTGTCCTTCATTGCTTGGTTGCCCTTCAGCATGACTTGCCATACAGTACTTTGCCACTTACATAAATATACTGTATCATATACTTCATATACAGTGTTTGAAGACTAGAGGTTAGTGAACACTGCAAAAATGTTCTGCATCTTTGAATCCTTAAACAAATTCATTTTGCCTGCATTTGTGCACCTTTTGCTTCTACTTCCTCTGATATCAGGTGGGATGTGTGAGAAGCCACAGACTTTCTGCCAATGTAGCAGAAAACTCATGGAAAATCTTGAATTTGTAAACATGTTTGTTCTAGAAATCTGATTAAGGTTACACTAATCTAAATAAGGAAACAGATCAATGTGGCATGTCACAACAACAAAAAAACCAAAAACATTTTGAAATTGGATATTTCCGATGAGTAAATAAGATGTCAGACCCTTGGATGAAATTGATCTTTGTGTAGAATGAGTCAGGTTAATTATAAAGGAGAGAGTTTTTACTGATATACAAATAATTGTCACCACAACAAGTGTGTGCAGGTTCTGGTCTTCATATTTGTTGTCATAAGCTTTTTAAAATGATGTGACAAGCAGTTTATGTGCATGGAATTGCATAGCAATATTTCATCTCTACTCCCTGAACCAACCAAAGCCCATGTAACAACACTTAAGCATAAATAATGTGCCTAGTCACCCAAGCTTGGACCCGTCTGAGCATAGATGGCTAGCCAAAATCTCTGCTGGTGCCATAACATTCACACTGGTATTTTAGTGTGCTAGCTCAAGCATCCTTATCTGGCCTTGGAGTGTAGTGTAGATACACCCGGAGGGCCATGATTTCAACCATATACTCCGGTATCGGTAGTCAAAGGGGTCAGCAGGTTTTAGGGTCACTTGTTGGCTTTATTTGCTATACTGATGCCTGCCATTATTGAGACTGTTTCACAGCAGCCTTCATGCTGATCCCTGCCACTGCCAAATTCTAAATGCCATAAGAGAAGAGAATGGTGGTGCCAGGAAGAATCTCCTAGCCCCCGGTCTGCATTGACATCAATCAGTTTGGAAGTAATATATTCTTGTCCCCGCAGTCCCTTTTTAAAGGGAACAATTCCCCTAAGACCACAGGAGAAGTAGCATGTTTTTTATGGATACAAAGTTAATCCTACAATCAGAACTCAAAGAGAAGAACTGAATTTTCTTCAGTGCCATAGAAATCCTTTTAAAAATGTTGTTCCTCAGTCTGTTTGCGAGTTTCTGAGAACCTTTATAACAGAGTGTGTTTTGAGAAAGAATGGCTTGTAAGCTGTTCAAGAGCTGAAGCAGCTTGCTGTGTTTAACATCTTAGCACAGCAGGACAGAGTATATACAGCAGAAGTTTAGGTATGTGTCTTAGGAGGAAGCTAGCACAATGGCTTCAGTGATTCTCAAAAGAGAACCATAAGGGGAAGTAGTGGGGAAATAAAGAAAAGACATAAAAAAGACAAGCTTGTAAATGCACAAGGCATAGTAAATGCACAAGGCATGGCACAAGTGGGAGAACCAGATCCCCATCCATCACAGGGATGAAGTGTGTACCTTTATCTCAGCTACCATGGTTGATAGATGATATCATCATAAGTATGTCCTTCACCCTGCACACTTAACTTTTTCGTTTCTTGGTGCAGGTTGTTGCACCACTGATGCTTCTGCTTGTAAGACCCGGTTTCCCATTACTTTTGAAGACTCTAACCATTTGGGCTGAAATCTTCATGCTGGGGGCTGCCCCAGGTATCACTGTGTCTTGAGAAGCATTAGCAAAAATAGTTTGGCCATTTCTAAGGGCGAGGGACATTGTTTTGCCCATGGTAAAAACAAAACATACAACTCTTCTGTTGAAAAGCTCTACTTCCCCTATGCTTTGGAGAAGGGATTCAAAATTGGGCAGAGGTGTTGCCCTCATGTCAGGGAAGTGCTTCTTGGTGTTCCAGTGGGGAAAAACTGCCCAAATTTGGCTGACTTCTAAGCCTTTTTTAAAAAAACCCACAGGCATGACAAGGAGTCAGGGCATGGGAGGGGGACAAGGACTATTTGGCAAGGAGGTGGGGTAGATTGGATGAGAAACTCCATTGGCTTACAGGATCTGGCCCTGTCTGTACACATCAGGCAGACATCTTCAATACTGACTCACTATTCTTAGCCAGCTGTAGCAACTTATTTCTTAATATTTTTCTTGTGGAAGATAAACCTCAATATTGATACAAAAATGGTTACCGATGAAGTTTTTATTAATTACAGACTTGTCTTTGTCCACTCTGCTGAATTTTGAGCTGCTTTCATACAGATGATGGTCAGAATATAGTAATTTACATGCTTGTTAGCTTTTTTTTATAAGAAAGATTTAAGCTCACTACGTTTCTTATAAAGCCTCTGCTGACTGGATCCCAGTGTGTCAAAGAACACCCCCTTCTTCCCCCCGAGCCATAAAACCATAAGTGTTTACATAGGCTCTGAATTAGTTTTATAATTTCAATTTTACTTTAATGTTCTATACCCCTCTTATGCTGTCTTTCAAAAGACCGCATATTGTGACAGACTGACAATATGTGGAACAAATCTTCTGGAATTAGGATAATTCAGTACAGTTAAATTTAACTATATTGAATTAGGATTAATACCTTTAAAGTACATTATATTAAAATGCAATTTTGTATGTTGTCATTCTATGTACCTTCTCCAGTAGGAGGGGGATGTTAATGTACTTCCTCCATTAACCACCATTTGAAGCTACCCTCTGGAGAGGTGTATGTATACTAGTTCAGACTGGATTCTGGGACCAACAGGCAAAGGATTTTGGGCTATATAGCCTGTTTAAAAAAAAGAAAAAACAGGCTCAGGGCTGCTTTCTTTTTCCAGCCAATGGACAGGGCCCCAGTACATAGGATAGGGCTGAAAGGAGTGGGCCTCGTGAGACTGGGTGCTAGTTCTGAGCTGAGGTTGTGATGACTTTGTGACCACAAAGGAAATCCTGTGGATGTGCTATTGAAGGACTGTTCCTGCCAGAACCCATGTTAGAGTTGGGGGGTGATGTCAGGTAAGCCTATTTGCATGGGAATAGGTTCTTATTGTTTAATGTTTTCTTTTCTTTTATAGTGCTTTTTAACTTAAGAGTAAAATAGGCTTGCATAGGAAGTGTTGGTACCTATATAGCTGTAGCAAGTATACCTTTTAACCATCTCTGAAGAGAAAGCAAGCAGGTGTCCTTGAGCAGCCTGCCTGTGCTGAGAAGTGTGCAGCCTGGAGATACCCCAATCAGAAAGGGGAGATGCAAGTCTCCATCCTGAAGGGCAACTGCTGGGGAGCTAGGAGCCTGAGACCAGATGCACTTGCTGGACCGCTGAGAGGAAATACAAATGTCGTTGCCTAGAATTGTGACCTATATAAGCACTGATTGTGATTTGTCTCCTAGAATTTTTGATAGTCTTAATTGCAAATTGTAAACATGAGATTCACGCTTTAAAAGACCTAAATTGAATGTAAAAGACTGCAAGAATCTCTTATTCTGAGTACTTCAAATAGGAGTAATGCATAAGAGATGTTATCAAGAGCCACAAACTAATGTGTAAAAATGGGCCTCCCGCGAAGGGGGCGAACCTTCAGTTTGAAACCACACAAGTCTAGATATGTCCTGATTATAATTGTTTTTAGAAGCACTCCAAGGTCTTCATTCTTTTAACTTTAAAGAAAACATGTAGCTGCAGAAATGTTTCGATAGTTTCTAACATGTTTCATTTTAAAGTTGAAAAACCTTTGTTTGTTCCTTAAGTACTAAAGCGGCATATGTACCTTTCATGGCATTCACTTGCTAGCACTTTGTATCTAAAAGCAGCTTCCATATACCAACTTCAGCATAACACTGTAAAGCATGTAGTATGTAAAACATTTTATGTACAAGCATAGCAAGGCCATTTGAGCAGGGGTTTGGACTAAATGACCTCCTGAAGTCACTTCCAATTCTGATATTCTATGATTTGTTTAATATAACTATTAAATATAAAAGTACTAATTGGAGGAATTAATTGTCTAGCAATGCGTAGGTAACTTCTGTACCAAACTCAGACAAGAGTCCCCTCTCCAATATTAAGAGAACAATGAGTTAATGACCATTAGTTTAAATCATTCTTTTCCAAATTATTTCAGTTTAAAATGACTATTTGGAGAGCAAAAAGACCTGTGTGACATGTGAGATTCATTTGAAGCAGAATTCTACTAAATCCTGGCGGAACTAAAAGGATATCTCAGAAAATGGAGTAAAAAGTTAAAATGTTTTGAGTGCCAGCCACAAAAACCAAGTGCCCCGCTGCATAAACATTAGTAGATTGTACATTCACAAGCTGAAAATCTTCCTAAGACCAACCCATGAAGGAAGTGAGTCAATGAAAGGATGACAGCAGCTGATATTTGAATCTAGCTAAACCCCTAAAAAGTGCACCTTCCTCCCTGTGTAAAGCTGCAGAAGGAGAAGAATATTGAACATTGAACTCTGAATTGAGCAAGCAATAACAACGTTCTGCTCACACCTCTTAACTTAAACAATAGCATTCAATATCGGGCTCAGCTCTGTCCAGCAGCCTCTCTAGAAGAAAGCTGCAGCAGATAGCTAATGTGGAAAAACCATAATACAGCATCAAGAGAAAGCAAGTTTCCAGTTCAGCACTTTATGTAATTTGATATAATCATCAAGACTTGAGCATCTATTGGAGACAGTTGGCAAAAGCACTGCCCAGGAATTGGACTTAAATTTTCTTGTGGTGATTTTTCATGGATATTGAAGTGCTCTTCTAATTTAAGATAATAAAAGCTTTTCCTGTTAAACACCAGATAGTTTATGTTCCCTCTAGAAATATAAACTAACACCAGTGAACCGTGAGAAATAGTGAATTCAAGACCTTAATATTCATTAATTTTCTGGACTCAATACTACTCCTTAAATGACTTATTTAAAATATACAGTGTAGTTGTAGCCATGTTGCTCCCAGGATATTAGACAGGGCAGGTAAGGTAACATCTTGTACTGGGCCAACTTCTTTTGGTGAAACACAAACTTTTGAGGCACACAGAGTTTTTCCCAGCTATGAAAGGTACTCCAAGCATCACAGCTTAGCTAAACAATCTGTTCCACCTTGCATTTAGCTGTACGTTGTGAGTTAATCCAAAGCTTCTTTCACCTACAGAAGATATTGGCTCACCCACTTTGTTGCTCTATTTAAAATACTTTCTTTGGTTTCCTAAGACTTGGGTAAGATCACCTTTACCCATTTTATAAACTGTTCAGGCTATTAATGATAAACCAGATAGAAATTAGCTACCCTTAACTAAGTTTATGTATGTGCCAAAGATTTCATTTATCTAGGATATACCAAGATAGGACTCTTTATTGTTTTTTTGGGAATAATATAAATTGGTTTTTGACCAGGTGGTTGCAATGTCTTTGGGGACCATATTGTTTTCGCTGTTTAAAGCATGAAACAGTCAAAATCTATGGTACTGAGATGGGCAAGATAGTATGAGCTGTAGAATATGTATAACTGTCTGTATCTATCAATAAAGGTGATGTGTTCTGGGCTCACTGTGGAGGGGGGGAAGCAGGGAGTAGTCATACAGAATCTGGGATCATGCGAGGTGATCAATGCAAAATTACAAGGCTGGCTATGTATATTCCCAGCCTTTGAAGCTCAGCCTCATGGGAAATAAGGAGATGGACTGTTTTCAGGAAGCTGGGGAACAAATCAAAGCTCTGGTATAGAAGGCTGTTTAAACAGACCCTTAGGGTCTTTCTTTTGATTCAGTAAAGGGATAGGATCTTTGGTCCTCAGGTGGCTCCAGGCCTTGCAGAAGTTTTGGAAAGACTCTTGACATACCAGACTCCCCATGTGGAAGATGGGTCATTTCTGGTATGTTTAATGAGCATTCAAATCCTATTATTGACTTCCCTGTCATGCTTTCGCCCAAGAATAAATGTGCCAGCAGCTGAAAGTATCTTACTGTTGGGGAATATCAGTGTATGGTAGGGGGCTGTTCAGCCTTAAAGCCGCAGTCAGAAGGCAGTGGGACATGAGTCTTTGTCCACAGATGGGTGACAGCTGAAGGCCTTAGATCTGACTAGGCTCTCCTGGAGCAAACCATGGAAGGGGAATTTAGGTGCAGTTACCCCAAAGCTGTGACGATCTTAACTTACAGCAGTGTCCCCATCAAAGGAAGACCCACTTAAAGATGTAATCTGTTAAAAGCGCCCCAGAAACATACAGAAGAGACTATTGTGGGGGAACTAGTCATAGTTAACTGACCTTTTTTGTTGCTTGTCTTTAATTGTGGTGGTCTCTAAGACCTAGCAAGGAACCCCAATGCGACTAAAATAGCAGAAGTAACAATCCTGAACTGGCATTGAGATCATCATTAAGACCTGGCCTAGTATATCAGACCTTTTTAGGGGGGGTTGCAGTAAAATTCCTTGGTTAACTGGTGAAGCACCCTTTCCCCTCAACCATCCATCTTTTACAGATCAAATCAAATTCGCCTTACTACATTGTTTCAGTGAATTTTGGATTTTTGTTGACCTTGAATTGAAATAAGAATCTAACTTCATATTTGGGAAAACTTTAAATTCGAGGCACATACCAAGAAACTCAAATTTAAATGGAATTAAGATAATTTTAACTAATTAAATTATCTGCATTAGTATTAGTGGGATGAGAGCATCCTCCTGCTGCCGTGCTTCAATTCATGATTGATTCCACTGCTCCACAGCCAAAATGCTTCTGAAATAAATGTAGTCCAACTTTACTAATTCTGGGTCACTGAGAAGGAAAATGGTGCTTAAAATTGTTGATTGGCTCTAGTTTTCAAGATATGCTATTGAGTCAGTATATACGACCCTTGTCTTCGGAATGGCAGAGGATAAGTGAGTTATAAAGGGAAGGGATCTCAATTTAAACCAGAAATTACTAAAATACATCTTTGACTGGATCTATGAATAAATCTATGACTGGGTTTGGACAGTACTTGCTTTTTAGGCAAAACAATGAATGATGCAATCTGAAGCTGGTATTGCGTCATACATGATATGAATCGCATCATGTTATTCCTAGAAGTCATGGATGATGCAATCATAACGAAGCTTACATCACTCTGCTGAACAAATTGCCCTATATCAGCTCTAGAAATCATACAGTGTCGTGCTCTCTTATTTGTCAGTGTTTGATTTTGCAAAGGGACACATTTCTGTTTAGCCAAAGTGAGCAGAGATGCCTCGAACTTGTGTGAACAGTGCAGATAACTTCTGCTATGTTTGTGGTGAAGTGACTTTTGCATCACAAAAGCGCAGTAGAACCACTATGGTTAAGAAAGCCTCTCACCTTTATTTTGGCTGCAAAATTGGAGATCAGGACAAGAGGTGGGCCCCACACATATGCTGCAACACTTGTGTAACAAATCTTCGCCAGTGGTTGAACCGGAAAAGGAAATCTTTGCCTTTTGCAGTGCCAATGATTTGGAGAGAGCCAACAGATCATACCAGCAATTTTTAATTCTGCATGGTGCCTCCAGTTGGGAAAGGTGTGTCAAAGAAGAAAAAGTGAACTGTGCATTATCCAAACATTCCATCAGCTATACTCCCAGTACCCCACGGAGAAGGACTGCCGGTTCCTGATGCACCAGAATCATTCTCACTTGAGTCAGACGAGGAAGAGGAAACTTCTGGTCCTGAACCATCAATGTCACAGGACCCACATTTTCTCTCATCCTCCTCCTCTGAACCACACCTCATAACACAAGGTGAACTGAATGACCTTGTCAGGGATTTGGAACTACCCAAGAGTAAGGCAGAGCTGTTGGGCTCCAGACTACAGCAGTGGAATCTCCTGGCAGGTGATGTTAGGGTTTCCATGTTCCGTGACTGTCAAAAGGATCTTGTCCCATTCTTCTTCATGGAAGGTGATCTTGTAGCCTGCAACAACATCGATGGTGTGATGGCAGCCCTCCACATCGTTCACGATCCAGATGAGTGGAGACTGTTCATTGATTCATCGAAGATGAGTCTTAAAGCTGTTTTACTGCATAATGGCAATGTTTTGCCATCAATTCCAGTTGGTCATGCAGTCCATATGAAGGAAACCTATGACAACATGAAACAACTTTTGAGGTGCATAAACTATGACCAACATCAGTGGCAGCTTTGTGGCAATTTGAAGGTTGTTGCTGTCTTGCAGGTCTGCAGACTGGATACACAAAGTACTGCTGTTTTCTCTGCAAATGGGCTAGTCATGCAAGAGATTCCCACTACATCAAGAAAGATTGGCCACTGCAACAGTCATTGGAACCTGGGAGGAAAAGTGTTCAGCATCCACCACTTGTTGAATCAAGGAAGATTTTGTTACCACCCTTACAAATCAAGCTGGGTCTGATGAAGAACTTTGTCAAGGCCATTGACAAAACACAAGCAGCTTTCAAGTACCTCCGTGGAAAATTTCCAAGGTTAAGTAAAGCTAAGATAAAGGAAGGTGTCTTTGTTCGTCCTCAGATTCATGAACTTCTTCGAGATGATGCATTTGACCATGCACTGCGTGGCAAGGAAAAGACGGCATGGAAAGCCTTCCAGTTAGTGGCAATAAATTTTCTCGGAAACAACAAGGCAGACAACTACAGGTTGTTGGTGGAAAACCTCCTGAAGGCATACAAAAGCCTTGGTTGCAACATGTCACTAAAGATACATTTTTTGCACTCTCATCTAGATTTTTTTCCACCAAACTGCGGAGCAGTGAGCGATGAGCAACGCGAGTGATTTCACCAGGACATTGCAACAATGGAGAAAGGCTATCAGGGCAAATGGAGCCCATCAATGCTTGCAGACTATTGCTGGACAGTGACAAGAGATGCTCTATTTAATGAATACAAGAGACAAGCCAAGAAGCGCTGAGTAGACACTGAATAGGACTAAACTATGTACATAATAGTTTTTTGCCTTTTGTTTCATAATCAATTTTATTTATATAACTCTTTTGCTGATTTTTAAAGTGTTACATAAACAGGACAGGTGAAATATTATCATGTAAAGCAACCATAAACACATGAAAAGACCTAGGTTTACAATTTATGATTAAAACTCTACTATCTACACAATATACATAGACATAAAATGTAAAAACTTAATCTTAGAAAATCTTAGAAACAGTAGCCAAACAGTTGTTTTAATTGTCATATTTGAATTCAGCAGATCAAAATACATAATAAATAGCACATTTTATCTCTGAAGCAGACAACTTCTCAAAAATTGTAGACCAGTTTTATAAATGTGGACTATAATTTTAATGTGTGCTTTAAAAATTGCCCAGTGACTAGCCAACTAACCAATAGTGAGTTCCCTCTCTTGGAATGTCATGTGCTCAAAGGTTTGCCTTTTCCTGTTGAAGAATAAAGGAAGGATCAGACCCACCAACCCTTTTTCAGATGCCCTGAGATCTACTGGTATTGGATGGTGGGTAAAGAGACATCGTCCACAGGTCCTGTGCTTCCACAGAAGCTCTGGTTACTAAATATGACTGCCCCAGCACAACCCTTAAACAGTGCAGTAGTGAGTCTCAGAGGCCCCCACTGAAAACAGGGCTCCACTTTAAAGATAAAGTAAATGACTATCCTTGCCCTTTTGGATGGTAAACTTGGGGACAAACGAAGTATCTCCATTTTATAGATAAGAAATTCTCCTGTACATTAAGTCAAGTGATTTGCCTGAGGTCAGAGGTGGTCTGTGGTAGACCTAGGAACAGAGAGACTGGCTTTCTTGTAACAACAAGCAAGTCCTGTGGTCTAGTATCTTACAGTATTTTGTCTTAAGTATATTCCCATCCCACACTTGATTTGTACATGAATAGGTGTAAAAAGGGAATATGAGAGGGGAATCTGAAAGATGGAATTGAGTAACTACTGCAAATCATGCAGGTAGCTGTGCTAAAGAAATGTGGCATCTCATTCAGATAACTGAGATCTTCCAAATAATTAAGTAGAAGCACCTCATAAGCCTTTGCTTTCACAGGAAATTTCAGAAGGCAAATTCTAGGCATGTATGGGCTCTAATTTCTCTCAAGCTTGCTACTTTTCTTTCTCTTGCATTAAGATGTAAATGCAAAGCAAAATTCAGCTTTCAAATGTAGAAGCTTTGAATTAATGAGTAGTTAAGGTGAATTGCAGAATTTGTGATTGCAAGAGCTGTTAAATTTCATCTCTTTACCATAATTTTATAGTGATTTAAAGGTTATTACACAGTAAAAAAAAATGTTGTAAGCTTAAAAAGCACAGAGTTGTAGACTCCTACATTGTCCTAATCATCTTGGGATTCTTGTTTACTTAAATAAGGCACATGGTGTATATTATCTCCTAAAGGACTCAAATTGGGATCTACATTTCAAACAATCCAAAGTTAGGGAAATTTAGGTCTGGATTTTTGAGCATGTCTAACTTATCTGTTCTAACTGTAGGTCTATCATTTACTAAAAGTTGTCAGAGGTGTTTTGCTCTAATGCTTTTTTCTTAATGTAGTCCATACAACTGATTTGATTAAATTTATGGGATTCAATCGAATTAGCTGGTATTCTTACATTTGATATCCATTCTTACAGAATTTAACAAGTAAACCTGTTCTCTAGAAACCTGTATATAATTCTGCCCTTTATAGAAGCCTTTGAACCATTCACTGGAATTGTTACAGGAATTCTTAACCTATAGTTTCAATACTGCAATGATTTATTTTCTATTAATTTCCATCATAAATAAATTATCATGCAGGTGGATGTGAGTGAGATGCCTCAGGATTTGAATTTAAAAACAGTATGAAACATGTTTGGCTTATTTTAATGCAACACATTGGCAAAACAAGTGAGAAAATGGTGTTTAGATTTCAAATCTTCAGATGTACAAAAATGACATTGAAAAAAACAACTTACGTGTGTCATTCCTTGGCTGACTTACTGAATGCTTTGAACCACAGTGAAATGCACTGGAAAAAATAGTGTGCTCAATTCTGCAAACACACAGGCATGTGCATAATGGAGGAAGGAAATTTGGCCCAGTGTTCTCAGTCACCAGCAAATAAGCTCAGCCCACAGTACATGTGGCTTTTTAAAGCCTGCTTTACTCACTTGTGAGAAGTGTGTATATATTAAAATTTGATAAAACCAAGTATGTGATAGAGAAGCTATAGTCACTCAGGAGGGAGCTATTATTCATAATGCTGCTTCACTGTAAGTTGTATCTTAACTCATGAAAATAGTTTTTAGACACTGCCCACCAATATTCCTTGTCTATCACAGCTGCTGTAAGACGGTCATGGCCACATATCAGTGATATTGACAAATGTAGTACTTATTTGTGGCTTGGACTACTTGCCCACAAAGGGGCATGAGGAGGAGGAGGAGGAAGCCTTTCTACTCAAGTTGCCAGAGGACATTCAGGTGGAAATGGGCAGAGCCTTGGTTCTGCTTCTCCAATCAGCCAGCCAGCACAGATAAGCCAGTGCATGGATGGTAGTAATTTGCCATTGGAAAAAACTAGCAGCAAGTTAACTCCCTGGAGCAAAGTAGTGCCTTAAAAGTCTCCTGTACTGACCCATCCTGGGAGTGGCCTGTGTACTATCCCTTGCTTGGAGCTCTACCTAGAAGAACAATTGAGTTCTGTAACAAATTAATACAGAAATGGAGATTTTTATATGAAAAAGTTTTATTTGAAATCTTAAATTTTCACGCTTATTTAATTGGTCAAAAGTGTACATATGTATAGAGAGTTGTCGTCTAATAGTCTGGGTACAGGACTAGATGCCAAGAACTTCTGAGTTCTAATTATGGCTCTTCTGTGACTTTGGGGAAGTTGCCTTTCTTCATTAGCATCACCATCTTTAAAATAAGGACAATGATACTTAATTCTAAATGTTTGCACAGCACCTTGAGGACTTAAAGCTTCCCATCAGGGCCCAGTTGCATCACTTTCACATTGTGGAGTAATATCTTGTGCCACAAGTAGACTCCTATACCTTAATAGTCTCCATTGATGTCAATTGTATTTACCCACTTGGAATGAGTGCAACATGTATGAGACTTGCAACTGCTGGGTATTGTTGGAAAAACTGCTTAACTGAGTCTTTCAACACAACTTTGTTCATAATTCTCCTTCGATACCTTAAAGTGAACATACAAACCAATTGTTTTCAGAAACATGTGATAGTAAAATGGAGAAAGCATTGAGGATGCTAATTTGCAGTCCATCTGCAAGTGGAATAACTGCAGTATTGATCTTGTGAATAGTGAAAACACAACTGAATCAAAATAACAGTGTTTGTTTGGGTAGCCCTTCACTGCAGCCTTGCTATTCCCCTGATCAGGAGCTGAGACTGCAGAGATAAGAGCAATTGCTCTGTAGTTACTTTACTAAATATCTCTGAAAAGCTTCTTGCTAAAGATAATGGAAAGAGAGCTTGAGCCTTGCAAGTGATAGTATTAGAGTAGAGAAGTTGACTTTGTGACACTCGCATTTGTCACTGATCAAAATGACAAAGATAGAGGGCTCTTACATATAGCACATCTGGCAGCACATTCTGCAGCAGCTATCAGGGCCAGGCCCAATCAGTACCTGTGGAATAGGATCAATATCTAATTCTACACTATCTCGCATTCTTTAGACCACACAGCAACAGGAAAACTGCAAAACTCTGCTCCATATTAAGAAACTGAAATAGAACACATCATGAGGCAATTTAAAGCACAAGGCCAAATTCAGCACTCAATGGCATTGCAAAACTGGATTAACTCTTCACTGTAACCGACTTCTATACACAGATGTAACTGACAGCAGATTCTTCTTGTGTATATTAGCACAGTTGAGGCATGCCATAACATGATGCCCCAGAATGGCAGGGTTAGGCAATACCATATAAAACTTGCTATACTACAGTTTTAAGGCAGTGGGGAGATGGTGCAGTCCAATGGATAAGGCACTGGAGTAGGAGTCAAGAAACCTGGCTTCTGTTCTGGCTTTTGCCACTAAGCCTAGTCCAGCCATTGCGCCCTCTCTGTGCTTCAAAATGATTAGGGGGCAACAAAAATGATTAGGGGGCTGGAGCATATGATTTATGAGACGAGGCTTAGGGAACTGGGATTATTTAGTCTGCAGAAGAGAAGAATGAGGGGGGATTTGATAGCTGCTTTCAACTACCTGAAAGGGGGTTCCAAAGAGGATGGATCTAGACAGTTCTCAGTGGTAGCAGATGACAGAACAAGGAGTAATGGTCTCAAGTTGCAGTGGGGGAGGTTTAGGTTGGATATTAGGAAACACTATTTCACTAGGAGGGTAGTGAAGCACTGGAATGCGTTACCTAGGGAGGTGGTGGAATCTCCTTCCTTAGAGGTTTTTAAGGTCAGGCTTGACAAAGCCTGGCTGAGATGATTTAGTTGGGAATTGGTCCTGCTTTGAGCAGGGAGTTGGACTAGATGACCTCCTGAGGTCCATTCCAACCCTGATATTCTAAGATTCTGTTTCCCCTCTCTTCCTTGGTTCGGTTGTTAGCTTTACAAGGCAGGCATGGTCTCACTGTACAGCACCAGCACAAGAAGGCCCTGATCTCAGTTGGGATCTCTAGGTGTAACTGAAACATATAACAGTAATACCGTTAAACTTCACTGTGCTACCTACCTCTTGAGTATAGTTACAAATATTGCTATTGTAGACGGGACCCTAGAAGCCAATAATGTGGCTTTTAGCATTGGGTTAAATGTTGTTGCCTCCCCTATGATGGATCTAAACAGTGTTCTAAATCCAGTTTTGGTGGATTGGGTTAACCAGAGTTCTAAGGCCATCTTAGACAGGGCTGCTGCTAATAGTATTCTATAGTCATGGTCCTAATCACTACAGAATGCAATAGTGATGTTGAAGTGTTCAGGGCAGTGGCTATATCCTACTCTTAAAAATACATATCTAACTCTTTGCTCAGAATAATTCCATTAGTTCCACAACCAATGGTGGTGTTTGTGACCAGCCTGATCCAAGCCCATTAAAGTCAATGGGAGTCTTCCACTGACTTCAGTGAGGCATGGCTTAGGCCCTTCATCAGTTGCTTTCTGGTAATGAGGTGCCCTGATTTAGCCCTCTTAGAAAACATTCCAAAATCATGTTATACGCTAAATGAAAAACACTAACTGAAAACAAATAGACTTTTGGCGTAATCTCTTCTTGGAGATCTGAAAACACTTACCTTAATATGGCCTGCTAGTTTAATTCAGGCTGAGAAATTGAAAAGAATTAGAAATGATCAGTCATAGCAACTTTCTAATGAAATCATTAAGTTAAAAACTTCTCAAATTTAGCTTGATTCTTTTCTTGTTACCACCCTGGCTTCTAGTGCCTATACTGGTTAGATGCATTAGCAAGTATATATTTACCCATTTTTCAAAATGAACTATCTTTTCATGAAAAGATTAATTTTCTGGCTTTGGAAACTTTACCCTCAGCAAGAAACCCTGACCTTGTGATTCTCTTTCTCTATCACGTTCTATCTAGCTAGTCTTGTGTTCTTCCTAGATTTGTTCTAACCTCACAATACTAAAATAGTATTGATTTTTCAGAAGTTGGTTTTTGTTTGAAATTGAAGTGTTTTTCAGATCAAATAATATACAAATTTGTCACTGTCATGGTCTAGTACTAAATGGAGTGCTTTCATGGATGGTAGGAATGGGAAATTTTCTTGCTTTCTTGGCTGAAAACAGTTCACACAGGATCTACAAAAGAAAACGATCTCCTAAATAAACAGTAGACACAATTAGACTTCAAATAGATATAAAATCCATTTATGCTTGTACGTATCCAAAAGCAATGGGCCAAATCCTGAAGTCACTATTCAGTATTCTCTCCTGTGTGGGAATAACCTATACAGAAGAGGATTCTTTGAGGAACAGACAATGTTTGACCCCTGTAATAAAAGCCAGATGTTCAGTCCCCAGAACCAGTAGATGCCTGGAGGTTCACCAGAGGTCTGGGCTATCCACGTGGATGCTCTGCTTTCACACTAGCTGTAGGGGCATTTGCCCAATCCCACTGATTCTTTGATAGTTAAAGTCCAATTAAAAGTCCTCTTTATTTGTGTTGCCTTGGGGAGGGGAGAAATCTCTGGTTTCCTACTTCAGATCTACTTTAAAGGACTGATCCAGCAAAATGTTTATAAACAGCCAGTAGCCCCACTGTTTTCAGTTTGATTTAGGTCAGGGTCTAAATGGTCACTTAACAAATATAAATGTAATTAACAGTTCAGGCACCAGTTCAAATACTATAACTTTAATACTTGATTGAAGTTGACCAAGTATCCTCAGATTTCTCATCTTTGGTCTCTCTCTACTATATGGTTGAAAGAAGGCTAGGAAATCTAAATAGTGTCTCACTTTCCTCCCCCTGCCACCTCATCAGATATTCTTGATCCCAGGCAATGAACACTTAGGATGGATCTGAGTATAGATGCTTGGGTTTCACCTTCATACTGAGAGCCAGATTGTTCACATGAAGAAACAAGGATGGAATCAGTATGATTCTACTTTATGTAGGGGCTGAGGAAGGTGGCAGGATTTGGGGTGTTGGTACAGGGGTCTACATTCCCTGCCCAAGAGAGAATTGTGAGTAAGGTGGCAGCATCTGAACCTGTGCAAACTCTGAGGTAGACTGACTTCAGACATAGCTCTGAGCAAGTAAGGACAAGCACAACCCCAGGAGTAGCCCTGGCTTGTGCTCCCATCCAATTCACCGATGGTCCTCTTGCCTTCTGCTCCTATTCAACCCTCCCAAGCACCACACCCTTCACTCTTCCCACTTTTATCAGGCTGGCTGTTCCTTTTCCATGCAGCAAGAGTATTGAGAGCACAAGAAGGACAATCTCCCTGTTCTCCACTTCTGTGCCTGGTACCACAGTTGCCTTGTCCAGGAGGATGAATTGATGGGGGAGTCCTGCTCAACCCCCATGTCCCTGGTTTGGCGCATACTCAATTACTTTGTGGGAATGGCACAGACACAATCTGGTAACTATGACTAGTTGCTGTGAAAGGCTGGAGTATGCTCCATGAAGAATCTTAGAAGAACTTAGCTCCCAAACTAAAGTCTGAGTGAACTGACATTTTTTTCAGAGGCTCAGAACTTGGCCAAATTTGGGCAGATTTTCATGAGGCTAGGAAAAGGCAAGCTCCTGGCATCAGAATGCACCCCCTGATGCATTTCAAGTTTCTGCTCCAAAGCATGGGAGATGCTAGAGTTTCTCTCAAAACCAGTTGTAAGAATATTTTCAATATGGGCAAAACAACTTATTTCACCTGCTTTCATTCTGTAAAACAGTGGAACCATTTTACCTGAACCCATCAAAAAAAAAAAAAAAAAAGTCCACATGAGGTGCACACGTGACACGGGAAAATTCAACCCAAATAGTGGAAACTTAGAAAAGCTAAAGGCAACTCATGGGAAGCATTAGGCAACCTTAAGTTTGAGCAGAGCTAGAAGCACCTTGAATAATAGCTTTCCCCCCTGAGTTTTCCCTAGTATGTGCTTACGCAAATTAGTTCTACTCTGAGAGGAAAATCACTGCTATAAGTCAAAGGAAGGTCTTTAATTATAAATGAGGGTCTTTGCTGTGAGTGGCAGTACCTTTGCTTTGCTGGCTAACTCAAGAAATGGTTATTTTCTTTTCTTAGTTAGGGCACTTCTCTGGGATGTGGGAGAGTCTACTTCAAGTCCCTGCTCCAGTGAATATGCCTAATGTCCACTGTATGACCCTAAAAGCCCCTCAAAGCCAACTCAATGCCCACTTCTGTAATTCCTAACACATTGTTGTCATAGTATTTATCTGCAAAGAGTGTTGTATGACTTTTTACATAAAAGCTGGTGACACTGATCATTAATTTTACATACCTTCGGTACATACATCAAGCAATGAGTTATGTCTGTGTGCTGGAAATATGTTTCTAACATTTTTGGGGCACAGAATTGACAAACAAGTGTGTCTTCAACAAAGGCGTGTTGATTTGCTGGTGTGTCTAATGTAAACTGAGCATGGTGATGCCAGAGATGGTGGGCAGTTCATCTGCATCTGAGGTAAATAGCCCTCTGGATGATGCAGAAACAGCATGGCGTCATCACACTGGAGGCCACACCTCAATCTGAACCTCAGGGGGTCATCCTGACTCTTGAGGCAAAGATGACCTTTGGGGACTAATGGCCTCCTGATATCAATTACTGAGGAAACAGAGGGCAGAGTTCTTTGCATTCCCTTGACAGTGGATCCCCAGCCATGTGAGATTGGTGATACTAAAGTGGCGGTAGGTGAAAGAACTGCTTTAGACAAGGATTGTATCATGTTAAGTTGTAGTCACTGGAAAGCATGATTTTTTCCCCCATTTGTAACCTTTTTTCTGTTATCTCTACTTAGTATCACTTGAATCTCAAACTTTTTTTATTATAAATTCATCACTGCTGTTAGTGAGGTGTGCATCCTCACCTGAGCCAACAAACTGGTGTGTAGTCTCTCTGCAGACAGATGACTTTATGGGAATCTGGTGACTTGCTGGATGCTGGGTGTTGTGAGAGGCTACCGGTGTGGTGCTTTTGCTTTCTCCTGTTGATATCACTCGGCTGCGTGCGTGTGTTCCCTCTGTGTGCTGCCCCAGCTCTGCGCAGATAGCTGACACAGCAGACCCGACGAGAATCCCCAATAACCACAGAGTCTACTAAGATACAAAGGCACCTCGGCCAGGTTTATTGCGATCTCGGACACAATTGCAGTTCCTCGTAGATTACTTAGTCTACCGGGCATACTACTAATAGATGCCTCTTGGCAAGGACCCGGCTCAGTGGCGGGACTTTCTACTGCCCCCGTGGCCGGACAAAGACACCATCCCAGGGACACATTCTTATACACAGGTACAAACAAGTTACACATCACTCCTGACGTATTGAGGTGCAACCCCTCTACGTAGCAAGGTACAACCCCTCTACGTAATAAGGTGCCGCCTCTCACCTTGTACCTGTTGGTTCGATCAAAACAACTCTATCCATCATTTTACCCTTTTGCCCCTGTCATTGGGATGGGTCGGCCTGTTCCATGTTATCTGTGGAATGTTCCGGTATAGTGTGTCTTGGTACCATGTTTATACTGTAACTATGCAACATCAGCCCTTTCCTTGCCAACTTCTGTGAGCAGGGCCTGCCTCTTGCTCACAGCTTAACTTTGCTTCATATTAGCAAAGTCTTGACCATTACTTTAGTTTGGTTCAGGCCTCATACTGGGCCTTCATTAGGCCTTTACTTACTACATTGCCTTCACTTACTACACTGGGCAACTTCTGGACAGTTGGGAAACGGAAGAACACCAAGGGTTAACCTGCAAGATAAGGTTAGGAATGGCTGTGTGCTAAGAAGTTTGGCTAGCTATCAGAGTGATGTGTTAGGGAACTGTCACACAGCGTTACACCACCAAATTCCTCTCCTTTTAAGGCAGAAGGGTGACTGACTCGTTCTGGATGCCCCAAAAAAGGGTCACACACTGGCAGACTTCTTTTAGATTCCAAGAGTTGAAACTTGTCTTGTAAACATAATATATGCTAGCTTTCATCTGAGCTAGCATGCTAAAAATAGTAGTGTAGCTGCAGCAGCATGAGCAGTTGCACAATTTAGCTGCCCTGACTATGTATCCATGGGGTTCAGTCAGGAGCGGCGCCAGGGTTTTTGGTGCCCTACACGGGGGTCCTTCCGCGCTCCCGGTCGTCATCGGCAATTCTGCGGCGGGTGTGGGGGGTTCCTTCCGTGCTCCCGGTCTTCGGGGCACTTCTGCGGTGGATCCCGGAGCGAGTGAAGGACCCACCGCCGCCGAGGGCGGCAAAATGCCGCCCCCCCAAATCCTGGTGCCCTAGGCAACCACCTAGGTTGCCTGAATGGAAGCGCTGGCCCTGGGTTCAGTAGGGTTTGTACTTGGAGCAGCTGGTCTGTCACTACTGCCCATGCTACCATGGCTACACTACTACTTTTAGTGTACTAGGTTAAGAGCTAATTGAGTATGTGTACGTGAGCTGGGAATTCCACCTCTACTCATAGTGTAGATGTAGCCTTAGGCGGCTAAGGACTTTACAGCTGAGTGGAAGTTTTGAGGATCTAAATTTTCAAGTTAGGTGCCTAAAGTGGCCATTAAGCACCAAAATCCCTCTGTAGCTCTAGCCCTAAGAGTCTCTGTAGTACCGTCCCTCCCACCCCCAAACCTAGGCCTTTCAGAAGGCTGTTTAAGAGGGGTTAGGCTGGCAATGAAGAGTGGGTTCCACAGATTCCCAAGGCTGCCAGGGAGATCTGGGAACAGACCTGCTGCTGTAAGTCTGTACAACTAAGGATCTAGCCAATAATTTCTACTAACTTCTGAATGGAAACTAATGGTAGTTCATCTACCTTTAATTTTCTACATTGATTCTATCGAATCCATTTATAGTGAACAGCCAGTGAGCAATTAATAATGAAATATCTGACCCCTTAAAACTAATTACCCATGTTAGTGACCAGTTCCAATTAATAAGCCATTCACAATACATTCAAGCACATAGATTTCATGCAGCTCTTCATATTCTATGGTTAAATATGCCATTCTTGAATTAAATATGCATTTGCAGTGATCACTGATATGTTTAAACAGTTCTGTTTACTATGAATTTTATGCTTATGCAAATCTTATGGCTCTTTGAAAAGGAAATCTTGTAAAATATTCAGAACAATTTAATTTGTGTGCAAAATCCTGGAATCCTCCTCCATCTAAACTACCACTGAAGTCAGTGAGGCAAATCCTAGAATCCTTAGTTAGTGAGAGGTCTGCTTGTGTAAGGCTGCAGTAAGTATTGCAGGATCTGGTCCCTTATCAATCACACTCATGCTGCTGATGCAAAGTTCTCTCTGTGTCTGTCTCTCCTCCCCAAAGGAAATCTGGCAGCTTGTCTGTTCCAGAGATGCTGAAATATTGGCAGGCTTCAAAACTAAACGTCAACCTTTTTGACAGTCAGTCAAAGGGCAGGCATTATACACTGTTTTCTCTGAAACTATCCAATTCTGCATTAGAGAGGCGAACCTTAATGAGACATTTCCTGAAGTAGTATCTGTGAATGTGTATTAATATTACATATGGCTTGGACTGCAATCTCAAATCAATTTCTTCCCACACAGAAATTGAGACGAAACTTCAAATAATCATCTGAAATGATAGGTTCTTGCCTAAACTACAAGACTTCACTCCAGTGGCTGTAGCAGCTGCTGAACAGCAAGGGATCTTGTGAAAATTTAAAATGCTCTAAGACGTAGAGCAGGATGTGAGCGCTTAAGGGTTGGGTTCAGATCTAAATGTTCCCAAAGTTCATGGATGACCAGCTTCAGTGTTTGGACACAATTTGTTATAGAACAATCAAAAGTTGTTTTAAAAATCAGTCACTCTAGTCATCTTCACCTGTGACTTAACCACATGGGTCAATCATGTAAATAGTCATGATTTTATTGGTCTATTTCCCAGTGTTTTGAGTCCACCTAATTAAACCCACCACAATTAGAAATCTTGTTGGCATTCAGAGGCAAGGAACTTAATGCGGTAGGAAAGACTAGATTCCTCCCGTCAAGGGGAGGATGAAGACCCCAAACTTGCAAACACTTATACATGTGCTTAACTTTCGACACGAGTAGTCCTATTGTCGATAATGGGACTAATCTGGTATGTAGACTTAACTTCATGGGTGTTTGCAGGATTGTGGCTTAAGAATGGATCCTTAGGAACTAGACTTGGACGCAGCAGTGCAGCTGTGAACAGCAGGGAGCATGGCACACAGCTGGCGCTGTTGACTGTGCCAGGGATTCACTATGTACCCTGGGAACTACATGCCTTCTAAAGAGAAATCCTGAAACCAAATCAGAGTTCAACAAGTTTTAGAATTTTGAAACTTTGATACAATTCTTGTTCTGGTCCGTCCTAGTCACATATTTTATATAGGAAGTTTTCAGTAATCCAGTTTAGTTTGCTGATGAAACATGCTCTTTGGGAAGAACTTGCAGCAAGATGCTGTGAGGGAGAGGACACAACTATTTGTTCATGTTGTTCTAGATCTACTAACATCTCTAATTGACAGACTTTACTTTCATATAGCTTGGACTAGAAATGCCAATATACAGTGAGACAGGCTGTCATAATATTTCTAGCCCACCTGGCCGTAGGGGGAGACCCATCTTGAGACAAATTGTTCTTGTGAGATTTTCAGCCAGAGAGTGCAGATTTTAGAAGTTCTCCTTTGGATAAGCAGCAATTTAACTTCTTTAGCTGAACAGAACTTTAAACCTTTTATGAGGTTCACCCATCATGGCTTTTCAGAGTTTTTGAATGGATTCCTAGTCATTTTCCACATGGACTTAGACAGTGATATAAAAGATGCTGGGAGCTATTCTCTGCTCATTAAATGAGTGGATTAATGCTTGTAACACCTGTTAGGATTAATGTACATTCCCAATGTACATTGCCTGTGCTATAATGGAAGAATTGTCTTCCCTCTCTACAAACATCGCTTAGCATTTATCTAAAGGGTCCTCTGGTAATATATGGCTGGCATAAATGTGTCATAAAACTGATTATAAAATACAAAAAAGACATCTGGGATCTATTTAGCGTCTGGTCAAATCCTGTTAAGCATAACTCATAGGAATGCAAAATAGTAAGAAGACTATTATAAAAAGAGCACAGAGTCTGGAGTTCTTGGAACGATTGCCTGAATATTGCATTTTTCATGAAGGAGAGATTATTTATAGACAAATGATTTTGGTTTTGTGCTATTAACTGCAAAAGAAGGAGCTGGAACCTTTGAATAAGCTTTCAGTAGTCTATGCAATAAAGAGTGGTGAACTTGATCAGTCTTTCCAGGAACATTATCTTGGTCTTTGACTAATTAAACCTGACTTCTGCTCGGATGTGGTCCACATAAAATCTTTCACCTTAAGTGAAAGCTGGCCACTTCAGTTACATGGAACACACAAGGCACTTTACACAGATTTTGACAAAGATAAGAATCAACCTGGAGTTTATTTAGCAGATGGTGAAAGAGTGCTGAACTGATCCATCTTCCTCCATAATTCTAACTGATATTAAAAGGCTTTCAAAAAGCTAGCTGTGTCACTGAAGAACTGTTTCCTTTGCAACTGTAAATCCAAATCCTCCAAGTTCCTGAAAGCACGGAGAAATAACATTCAATATATCTGAGGCAGCTGGAAGACATTTTTAATCCTAATTTCTTACATTCTAATTTAGTAGAATGTTTTACTTTGTTCTTCTCAGCTTCACAAAGCAAGCTAAAAACAAACCTCTCATGTTTCTGTTTAGCATGCTACTGACCTTCCATAACATATGCATTTTGACTGTGTATAGTCTTTCATCTCTGATCTTGCTGCATTACTTCATTTAAGCTTCCTGTCACATGAGGCAATGAGAAACATGTTTATACATAAGAAGTCATGATTTTATTTAAAAACTTGTCTTCTACACTGAATTCAAAGTAGAAAATATGGACATATTACGCACAGGTGGTTTTTCATTCATTGTGTATCAGAGGAAAGCCAAAAACCTGAGTCAGTATATCAGAGCGCAGGGTAGACAATCTGATATATATTATTGATGGACAAAATACAATAGGGCCATATTGTCAAAGGGCACTGTAAAAAGGTAATCACAATATTTTGGGATGTACCCCCATACAAAACAGTTAGAAAACCTGAATTTGTGTGTGCAAAATGGGTCCTTATCTGCGCAGGTATCCATTAACTGAATCTCACTCTCATATAATTTGAACTCTTTCAATAACCTAATGAAAATATAGTTTGTAGTTGTTAATCCCTTCTGAACTTAATATTGCTTCATAGGTTCAGGAATACCATAGGAACCTAAACACCTCTCCATCAAATGTGTGAGTTTGAAAATAAGTTAGTGCTTAAATCAGTTGATTTCTAACTGCTGAGGAAAACTTTCTTGGTGGCAGATTATCCCATAACTGCCCAGTGCAGAATTTCTTGCACCTTCCTTGGAAGCATTTGATACTGGCCAGCATCACTGACAGGATACTGGACTATCACCCGTTCTGATCTAGCATGGTAGTTTCTGTCATGCTGTTTCCTCTGGAGATCTCTGGATTTCGCCAGCATATTGGAACCTGAAGAACAGATACCCCCAACCCAATTTTGGGCTTTTATCTAATCCCATATCAGCAAAACAGTGGTCGGTAACCACTTCATAACACTTTGGAAAAGGCAAGTCAGAAGTTCTACTTAATGAATTGTATTGACTTTCTGCAGCCAGTGAGAAACAGAGGGAGGCTGTAGGGGAACCACCAATTAAATGTAAGACATCTTTGGTCCACATTGGTCAGCATTTAGAAGTCAGTTCTTGGCCTTAACTTAGAGGAAAAGATCCTCAGGACAAATACCTTGTCTTTATTTGCCTGTGAAGTACCCCCCACACCTAAGGTGCATAAATAAACAATAATAGCCTGCTGTGGAGAATGAGGGAGTTGTGTAGTCTATTATAAATAGTGTATGCCCCTCAGGTTATCTGTTTCATATTAACCAGGAGTTAAATAATAATAATAATAATATAATAAAAAAACTGTTAAGGAAGAAACCAACAGAAAAACCAAACAATGGCATAGCTAAAAGGCCTGAAGTAAACAGTGGGAAAAGTTGATTATTGGAGGATATCCCATCTGGTTGGTCCAGGCTAAAATGGATTGCTTTTCTCAAGACTGGGGTCAAGGGAGATCGAAGGGATTCTAAACTTCAAAGACACTCGGAAAGGGAGGAGATTTGGGGAGCTAGGTGACACTGCCCAGGACATGTCAGTGAACAGCTGACTTGCTGGCAAGCACACAAAGAAGAGGAAAGGTAGAGACTGCAGCAAGAGCAGTCTGTTTCTCCCTGCGGAAGATGGCATCTAACTGTGCTGATGGGAACCTACACCGTTTGTAAGCAATACTTGTGTGTGTAGGCCTGTATTATTTTTACCCTTGGCTTTACTTGCTTTGTACCTTTTGAGGAGTGAATAGATAGCTTTTGTTTTGGAGTTGCTGTTTCTGAATCTCTGCAAACCTAGGTTGTCATAGGATCCTATAGGGAAACGCCTACAGGTAGTAAAGCAGAGTTGGATCTGTGTTAACACAGTTGGGAAGCCCAGAGAATCAGTTTGAGTGGCTGGACCATGTGGTTCCACCCAGCATAAGATGTATGAAGCTAGGAGTAGGGTGACCAGACAGCAAATGTGAAAAATTGGGATGGGGTGAGGGGTAATAGGAGCCTATATAAGAAAAAGACCCAAAAATCGGGACTGTCCCTATAAAATTGGGACATCTGGTCATCCTATCTAGGAGGTGCATTCAAGGAACTAAACGGGGTCTAAAGCACAGCCCTGTAGCCATGATACCTGGTATGTACCTAAGGTTCTAACAAGAGGAGTTAGGAAACAAATACAAATTATGAGCTATCTACTATTTTGAGTATTCCTCCCCAAAAGCATGTCAAGTTTGGGGCAGTCCCAAAAGATGCAATAATGTGAAACTATAGGGAAAACTTAAGGTTTTAGAAGAATATAAAATGTGGGGCTTTTTACTCTTATTTTGAAGTCCTATTGCATTTATGAACAACTTAATCCAAAAATGAACACATCAGAAAACAGGTTGGTGACATTATAGGAAGTCATGCTTCTAATTAAAATTAAGAAATGATAAAACACCTGATCTCAAAGTCTTCTTCAGGATTGCTTAAGAGCAGAGGTGTGGATTTAGTTTCACTTGCTTCTTAGGGTTGTCTTAAAAGTTTAGGAAACCAGTCACATTCAAGAAATTGCAAAGGGGCTGAACCTGTTTTTTTGTTTGTTTGTTTTTTCAAGAAAGGAGCGCAATTGGCTTGCTCAAATTATAGGGGAATAACACTGCTGGTTACACAGAAAATGTTTACAATCATACAACTGAAGAGATTGAAATATTGTCTCAACCCAAAAATGAGAGACAACCAGTGTGTTTTCTACACAAGTCGATTTACAATCCCTTCCATATAATCTCAGTGGAACATTATTGAAAAATAATGTAGAGTGACAAAAGGAAGTTGACATTGCATTTATAGACTTTGCAGCCACTTTTGTTTCAGTGCATTGATTAGCACCATGGGTACTGCTGTGCCAGTATGGGGTGCCTGAGAACTTACTGTCCCTAGTACAGGAATTATACCTTGGCACATTCAACTGTGTGAAGGTCAACGGTTGTATTGCAGACTGGTTTTCTAGAGAATTGGGATGCATTCTCTCACCTATGTTGTTTAATGTTCCAATAGTCATATCTGATGACAAAGCTGATTAAGGCCAAAGTAGGAGGTGTGAAATTTAAAGGTTCATCTTTAGGGATCTCAAGTATACAGATGCTTAACTTGGAGAGACTACTGACCAACTACAGCTAATGCTGGAAGAGCTGCAAAAACAGCAATCTATGGGACTCAAGATCATTGATAAGAGCAAAGCTTTACATGCCTCCTATAAAATGGAAACAAATGACATATTGATGCGGCATTTAGATGGCATTGACATTGAATGGGTGAATAGTTTTATCTATCTGGTAGCTGGTTGACAGCAGGAGGTTCTATAACAGGGGTCGGCAACGTTCGGCACGCGGCCCGCCAGGGTGCTTACCCTGGCGAGCCGCGTGCCGAACGTTGCCGACCCCTGTTCTATAACCAAAAGTTATATGTTTAACTGGTCTTGCGTCAATGGCATTTCAGTTTCTTCAAAGGCCTGTGTTTGGGTGGTGGGATGTCTGTGATAGCTAAGATAGGAGTGTTCAATACAGTAATGATGGTGACTCTGCTATTGTAAACAGAGTCATGGCTATTGAAAACAGCTGAGGAGAAGAAACAAAACAATTTTCTGTTTCAAAAGTTATGATGTATTCTGAATGTCCATTAGTTTGATTTTCCTCAAAAACAGGGAAATACTCTGTTCATGGCAAGTTGCAGTTTTGCACTGGTTGAGAACAAGATGACTGCAATGATGAGGCATGTCCAATGGGCCAAAAAAGATTCACTTTTATAAAAGCTTTGTAGAGCTGAGGCAGTAGAGCATGAGGATGACCAGTGAGACTGGGGGATACATTGAGGGAATTAAGAAGCCTAAATCCTCCCTTCAGCAAGAGTCAGTATGGAAGAAGACCTAAAAGTGGGTCATCTACCAAGGCTGCTACATAGTCATGTGAATTTGCTGCTGCTGCTTTCTTATATATATATATATATAAATATTTTTTTTTTCTATCCCTGCCAGTTGTGAGTGTAACTGGTTTGGACTGATTAAAAATAACTTTACTACACCAAAGATCTTACCTTTCACTCCTTCTGAGAAAACAAGCTATTTTCCCTTGTAACAAAGCCACTCGTGAATGAACACTGCAAATAGTAATAAATAGTTGATTCATCAGTTGTACATGAAAGGTCATTGTAGCCTTTATGATATTAGCAAAAATGAAATTTTTCATCATGAAACAATATTTGTCTCATTAAAGATCAATACTATCTGAAGACGACTGACATTGCACGCCATATGCTTTATGAATGTGAATATGATGTAACTGGAATATGCTTTATGCAAAAGGTCTCTTGTAGGGTATCATTACGAAGGTTATAACCTACTGAATATAGTCATACAAATAGGATAATCATTCTTGTATTTGAAACTAGAAATACGAAGTATTACTCTGAGGTCCTATTGTAATTATGCAAAGTGAGGGCCATTAATGGTGGCTTAGTATCTTGATGGCTTCCATTGTCTAGGACAATTGGTTGTGAATGGGTTTATTTACCTGAAAGCCTTCCTGTGTATGTGAAGTGGGTAATGAAGAATGAGGTCTTAAAGTGACATGTGACCATGTCACATGATACTGGAATCCCATCTTAAACCTGGTGCTTTCTGTTTAGAAGAAGGGGTGGGGAACCAGAGAGACAAAGGATTCCTGCCTTGTGCCAAAGCTATAAAAGGGGGTGGAGCAGTGGACAAAGGGGGCTGCCAGTCATGAGAAATCGCCTAGTTACCAGCTAAGCTGGATCTAACAAGAACTGTACCGGGGAAAGGATTGGGCCCAGACTAGGAAGGAGTCTAGTCTGTGAAAGAAGCTTACGGGAACATCTCTAAGGGTGAGAATTTTACTCGTAAATGGATTCTTAATGTATTAGGCTTAAACTTGTGTGTTTTTGCTTTATTTTGCTTGGTGACTTACTATGTTCTGTCTGTTATTACTTGAAACCACTTAAATCCTACTTTTTATACTTAAAAAAATCACTTTTGTTTATTAATGAACCCAGAGTAAGAGATTAATACCTGGTATCAGAGGGGTAGCCGTGTTAGTCTGAATCTGTAAAAAGCAACAGAGGGTCCATCAGACGTCTGATGAAGTGGGCATTCACCCACGAAAGCTTATGGTCCAATACTTCTGTTAGTCTTAAAGGTGCCACAGGACCCTCTGTTGCTTTTTACGATTAATACCTGGGGGAGCAAACAGTTGTGCATATCTCTCTGTGTTATAGAGGGCAGACAATTTGAGTTTACCCTGTATCAGCTTTGTACAGAGTAAAATGGATTTATTTGGGGTTTGGATCCCATTGGGAACTGGGTGTCTAGGTGCTAGAGATAGGTGCCCTGCTGAGCAGTTTTGGGGTTAAAGTCTGCAGCTTTGGGGGTGTGGACCAGACCTGTGTGGCAGCAGGCCATCATGTCTGGCTCAACAAGGCAGGGTTCTGGAGTCCCAAGCTGGCAGGGAAAATGGGCTCAGAGGTAATTCCAACACATCAGGTAAGAGTTCCAAGGGGGTCTCTGTGGCCAAACACATCACAACAACTTATGTATAATTTCCTTAGCAACAGAAAACTGTCAGCAGTTTCCAGGACATCTTTATTGAACCATCCTTAAAGATATAGTGTTCCTAAAAATGTTAGCGACAACAAAAGATCTTAAAGCAGAAGGGAGGAAAAATCTTCTCTTTAATCAGGTTTCACAAAATTCCAGTTCTGTTTTGATATAGAGATAAACCTTTTGGCTTCCCAAGCACCCAAGGGAAATTTTGCATTTATTGCCATGCAGGGTAATGAAGCATCTTTTTATGCTGGATTTCTTTCTTTGGGAGACATCCTATTTGTAGTAATAACATGGGAAGATAAGACAGTCCCATGTGGAAGTATGGGGCTGTGAGCAGAGGCTGCCTGATTTTGCCTGGTAACACTTTTCAAATTGTTGGAAAACATTTTGAATTTACACAACAAAAAGGCTACAAAAGGAACCGTCTTTTGATTACCAGAATAGTTAAGACACTGTGTACATATTCCTTTGTTTTGTTCTGATACACATGCCTGTTCCATTGATAAAACAAAATGGTTCATTAAGTCAATTCAAGGTAAAAATACTATCTGTAGAGGGAGTCTCTTATACAATTTAGCTTCCTGGTATATCTGATTAAAAGCATTAATATATTCTTTGTCCTTTTTATAAAATGTGTGTTTTAGATCTTTCATTGCGTTCTTCTTTAAGAACTGAGAATGGCTTTGTGCCTAAAGCAGGGAGCTGGAAATCAGCAGATGTAAGGTGGGTTTTTTTTTGTCTCTAGCACTGCAGCAGACTTTTTATGTTAGCTTGGGTAAGCCCTCTGAGCCTCCATTTTTCCAACTGATAAATGGAGATAATCCTACTCACAGGGTGTTGTGAAGCTTTATTTGCTGCTGTTTGTAAAGTAGTGATAGTTCTATAGCAATGCAAAGGATTACGATGCCAGACTGACAATTGTAGAAAACATGGTTCCAATCTTCTATTGTGGTTAAGGACTACAGGGCACAACTGAGGAGGGAGGGCACAAAGCCTGTTTATTAGTATTGGGCTGGTTGGATGCCAAACTAGTACTAGACATAGTTCACATCTGCTCTAAATTGCACAACTGCCAATGGCCTTCCGAGGCCAATAAAACAGCCAGGAATCAACAGAGGATAAGGAAACCTTATGCCAGGTGCAGGTTGGGGTGTGTGATGGGGGAGAGCCACTGTGCTCACTCACCACAACTGGGTGATTTCCCCCTTGCATTGAATTGATTCTCTTATGGCTATCTAGGATGGCTTTGTATCTAAAACATGCTGGCAGAATGCAAGGTTACATTCTGTAATGGAAAAGTAGGCTCCATGTCTTCTAGATAGCAGGAGAACAGTTAGGACATTGGCAGTGCAAAACTCCCTTATAGTGCCCTGCCAATGGTGATTTTGAAGATAGCAAATTGGGGAGGGTTTGTTTCAAAATTAACTTTCCTGCTGTAATCATCAGCCATACACAAAAAGCTCTCAAAAGTACAGGCTGAACAAACTGAAAGTAGTAAGTAGGGAAAATATTTCTCTACTCTTATTTATAATATTCATAGCTGTCTCTTCTATAGAAGTATAGCTTTCAGATAGACAGAGTCCCTTTTAAGTGACTAGCCCAGGGTCAGAAAGGAAGCCTGTGGAACTCAAACCTCTTGATTCCCAGCCCAAGTCACTAACTACAAGGGGTGCTGCTTGTAGTGATCAGCAGGGATCCTAGTTTTGTGATTAAAAAAACCCAACATTCTCAAATAAAAAAAATCTGTTTTCCATTATTAAAATGAAATGCTGAACTTTAGGTTTCCCTAGCCACAAAATAAGTGTGTGTGTGTGTGTGTGTGTGTGTGTGTGGTTTTATGGATATACACTGGAACCTGGGCCAGATTGGATAATCAAATATTCAGATAATCTGGAGAGCTTCAGCCCGAGGTGGCTGACAGCTCAAGCCCCAGTTCAGTTAATAAGAGAGCTGGAAAATGGAGGCTTGGATAAATGAGGTTCTACTGTATGATTTTATTTTCACAAAATGTAAAAACTAAAGATTATCTATAAAAACACACATTCCATATTTTTCTGTGACAAATGGATTTCTAGGATCCCTAGTGATCCGTGATTGCCCAGATAAGTGCTGTTTGGTAAAATATTCTTTGAGGTATTCGTTATAATAGAATTTCAGTTAAGGGGATTACAAATATGATCTCTCAGAAATTTGTCGATCATAAACTGAATCTAACTTCACACTGGGAGTTTTCAAGGTCTAGTATATTAGAATAGTTGCAATCAATAGCAACAGATCACTAAGGAAAAAATGGTTTTCAAAATCATCTTTCATATTCCCCTTCATGTGAAGGATTCTAGTCTAATTTATCCTGAAGCAATGCTCTGACAGATCTCAGCTTGACTTTTGGTTCAACTTTCAGAACCAATTACTATTTATTTGCAGCACTTGAATTTAGTCTTGACAATTTGTTTTACCTTCCAGTTCCACAGCCATGGTGTTAATTATTGCTGTTATTTATATAATGCCATGGATAGACAACACAACAGCTGTGTCAAACAAATAGCTGGTTCTTGCCCCTAAAAGGCTGACAATTTCATGATGTGGTACAGAACAAATTGTGAAATTCAGAAATGTAGTGGCTGGTGCCTATTAATGATTCAGATATGAAATTAAAGTAGAAATTTATAGAACACTTTTAAAAGCTTTATTCCTCCCAATTTGGGGCATATTTAAGCTTATCATGCAACTAAGGTTACAAGAGTAATATCACAATTTCTTATAGCCTCTATCTTTTAGTTCTCAATCACATTACTACACTGTTGTGCAGCCAGCTTCTCCTTACTGTAAAGCCTATCCCCTCTGCCACTTCACTGCTACCCTCCTTGGGGAGTTAGAATGATCTGGAGACATTTGTCATCTGGAAATCAGCGCTGCCATGATGCAGATTTGGGGCCCAATCTTACAAATTGCCAGGTGCTTCCAGAGCACCCTTGTTTCTAACTGGGCCAAATCCTGAGGTCCAGAATGATTTTTCTCATTCCTTTCTCAGGCAAAACTACTTAAATGTCAAGATCTGACCTATTTTGCTTCAGTAGGAGTTGTATGCTCACCAATTCTTAGGCTTTGGCCTCCATGTCAAGCTGCCTGATATGGGACACCATAAGAATGCCAGTCTCAAGTCAGACTGCCAGAATACATTCTGGCATGCACCCCAGACTGGTGAAATCTTATGATCAAATACCAAACCAGTAACAAAAGTGTGCTTCCAAAATAGTATGCTAGTTGTTATGAAGCCACAGACAGTCCCCTTTAGGCCCTCCAGCCCCTCATGCACAACCCACACAAATCAGATCTCTGTGATAAATTATTAAAACCATAATCAGATATTTCCACTTGTTGCCTGCCCAGAACTGGGCCCCGAGATGGCAAACAGGGGTTCGTTGCCCGGTGTGCTTGGCACCAATAAAGACACCGAGGGGAGAAAGCAAGCCAAGTTTATTTCAGAGCTCTGAAATGGCACTAGGAGACAGCATGTCTCAAATCAAGTGCAACAAATACCTCCAATAGGGCAAGAAAATGCTTTGTGCTGGTTAAAGGGGCTGAATCTTTTTCTCAATCTCCCTCCCAACTCTTCAGTGGTCCAAGCAGCTTCTGAAAATATTATACAGCAACACTTCTAGTCTACTTCTGCAGACCGAGACAGTAAGTGCTTAGACCTATTGGGGAGAGAAGTCTTCTTGTCAACTAGACTTCAGTTCAGGATAGCCAACTACCAGCCATTAATGGCCAAGGGTGACTTCCTTGCACTATTCCAAGTTTGCAGAATTCATCATTTTTTAATTTTTAAATAGCAAGCACTTTCATGAAGCAACTTTCAATATCCAGACAGAATGTATCCAATGCAGTGATGTCTGCCGTATACTGTAGGTTTTTATACTGGTGTCACTACACTGATGTGTACCCAGTGTAAAAGAGCCTTTACTGATTGCCACAGATGCCCAATGATGGTTGTGGCAGAGAGTTAGGGGCCTGACAATAAGATTGATTTCATGGCAAGAGAAAATTGGTAAGAATAATTTATGCAGAGGAAAATCCAAGCCCAGGGAATGCAAAATCAAATTTTGACAATCTGCATAATCTACTGTGAGTGGTATCTCAATTTGGTGACTAACTCAATGGAGTTTGTGGGCAGAACTTGGAAGAATATCTTCCACGCCCTCTTAGTCCCCATTGAATCCCTGCACCACAAATGCAGAGGGGACAGGGGAGGGCTGTCTAATCAGTTCTGTATTGCCATCTGATCTCCAACCAGAGATGGTACACAAAACCATATGGTGAGACTGTGGCATCTCTTCAAGAAAATCACAAGGAGAAAACAAAATATGGGCTAGTACTTGGGGGAAGGAGGAAAATTCAACAAGCAGGAGTCACTCACGAAATGTCCACTTTAGGGGTGGAGGCGCTCAGCTGTGCCCTGACTTAAGACAGATCCCAGAAAAGCATATTGGGTAAAAACTTCTATAAAAGGGCAGCCCTTCATTGGAGGAAGTTAGTAGGGACCATTTCATTGTATTTTGTTTGAATACTGTCATTACACTATCTATCTAATCAATACAAATAACCAAAAAATAGGAAAATGTGAGTTTTCAGTCAATTCTAAATCCTCTTAAACCTCTTAGTTCTGGTCAAATGTAGCTGAAGTGACTGGATTTTTTGGATGATAGGGAGATTTATTTTGTTATCTAAATCAGTGAAGACTTATTTCCTGTACTCCACAATGATGTATAACCTAGCAGGAAAAAAAGATGACAGAAATGCCTCCTGTTTTAATAAATTCACTTTTTTAAAGTAGATGAAATCTTTGAGCCTGTTTCTTCAGTAGAGTCTAGAAATAGAAGAATTGAGAACTACCAGAAGAAAACATCCATCAATCCCTCCCTCCTCTTGAGAAGTTTTTACAACAAATTTCTATCATTCATAAAGTGAAGAACAAGCAAAGTTTTCCACTTGTCCCTTTTAGAAAGACCCTTTTAGGTTATCATAGGGAAGGTTCAGATTTAAATAACTTTAAAATTTCCACCATTAAAGCATGCCATTTTTTCCCTCCGACAGATCCAGTATTCAGCAAATGGGCATTGTGGTTGTTTTCCAGAGCCTCCAGCCTGCAAAGGAGGAAAATATGCTGAAAAATTGCATTTAATCAAATCTTTGACCAAAGTAAATCCATTTTAATTATCTTTAACAAGATCTAATTGATTTTTCCCCTTGTGCTGAAACCTCCTTATTAATACGGCATCTAATTTACTGTCCATAACTTTAATCAATTCATACAGTAACACCTCCTTCCCTGAGTTAGTTCAATTAAATATAGCACCGGGTAGATTTTTTTGCAATGTGGAGGGATGTATCTGAAGTGTCTAACATCTATTTATCTTACAAACTCATATTTAATGATGGGATAGCCAATTTTGGCAATTAATTGATCTTTGACTATTAGTGGTAAATATGCCCAATGGCCTATGATGGGGTGGGATCTGAGTTACTACAGAGAATTCTTTCCTGGGTGCTGGCTGGTGAGTCTTGCCCACATGCTCAGGGTTTAGCTGATCACCATATTTGGGGTTGGGAAGGAATTTTCCTCCAGGGCACATTGGCAGAGGGGTCTTTTTCCTGGGGGGGTTTCGCCTTCCTCTGCCGTGCGGGTCACTTGCTGGAGGATTCTCTGCACCTTGAAGTCTTTAAATCATGATTTGAGGACTTCAACTGCTCAGACATAGGTTAGGGGTTTATTACAGGAGTGGGTGGGTGAGATTCTGTGGCCTGCGTTGTGCAGGAGGTCAGACTAGATGATCATAATGGTCCCTTCTGACCTTAAAGTCTATGATTCCAATTACAATGTTATCCTCTGTGGACTGGGCAAACAGGAGATACATAACCCAGGCTGACAAACAGGTTACGTAAACCAAAGTTAAACTTGAGTCCTTTGATACTTGCTTAGACTCAATAGCAATAGTTTTTCTTAGAACCCAGCTTCATAGGTATTCCTGTGGCAGGGTGATGACGTAGGAAGAAATGGGATCAGGTAGGGTTAAGAGTCACCCATTCGCTGTAGTAACAGTATTTTCCACATTTTGCCAGTGGAGTAACTCAAGCACAGAGAAGTTCTATGTCTCAGGTCATAAATAATTTGTAGAGATGGGAATAGAACAGAGACTTCCTGACTCCTGGTCATGTGGTTCACTCGCTAGACCACTTTTTATTTTCCAGAAAGTTGTGCAAAGTTGGCACTTCCCACCTGATACCAGCTCTGCAGTCACTCTCTTATACTGTTCTCTCCTTCTATCACATGCCTTGCTCCTATTTGTCTCCAAAGTATTGTGTGAGGACATCAGGCTCCTCCTCCTCCCATCCCCTTCTAATCCCTTTCTCCACCTTCTTGTCTGTTGTAACTTCCTCCTTTATGGCCTCCCTGACAGTCACATTACCACTCTCCAGTCTGTATAAAATACTGCCACTGAGATCATCCTTCCCATCTCTGAATCCCTACACTGACTCCCTTCTCTGCCACATCATACTCATTTTTATTGCCTTCATAACCCTTCTCATCCACCATACCTCTCTCTTTTCATGTCATCCCCTCTCCCATTCATTCCATCAACAACGCTAACTTCATCAGCCTGTTGGTCAGCTTCTCACAAACATGCCTCCTCATCTTCTTCCATGCCACCACCTATGTATGGGATGGTCTCAATGAACTGATCTGTGTCAATATCCTTTCTATATTCAAATCCCTCCTAGAGAACCATTCTGCCAAGACACACACAAGCCTACTGACCATGGCAAAGTTGTAGGAAAACTGACATTGGTAGGTCTTACTCCCCACCCTGCAAAAAATAATCACAATGCTCTTCAAGTATTCTATTACTCTGCTCATCTCTTACCTCCATCACTTGCATGGAACACTTCTTTCACTCTTTTAGCTTGTGAACTCTGCAGGGTCAGATCTGCCCATGTTACCTCGTTGGTTTGGGAGCTGCAAAAAACAAATGCTGCTAACAAAGTTTAATATCAAATTCTGTGACATTGTAAAGGAATAGACTTCATTATGGATATAAAATAACTGTCCTGAATTTCCAGATTAGGGGTGAAGGAAAATACTCTGTATTCATTTGAATGTTTTTCCCTAAAGACTTGTGGTAGGGTTACTATGGATGCATTGGCACTTAGGCTTACATCAAGAAATAAGCTACTTTTTAATACCTTCAGGGAAATACTTGTAAAAATTCCCATTTAGAGTCACTCAGTAAAAGTTTAGGATCCCCATTCATGGGCATGAATCTTTCTGGCCCTGGTCTCTTAATGACTTGAATTCTTGCCTGGTTTCTGTCAAAATGAAGTCCTTAATTCACTTTGGAGTTTATGAAATGTATTTTCATTAACTGCTTGAGAGCTTGATTAGGTCTCTCATAAACAAAAGAATAAAGATGTCAAATAATGCAAAACATTTTCCATGAATAATCATTCAATTTTGAAATTAATTAACTTCTACAGCAGTGGTTCTCAAACTGGGGGTCGGGACCCCTCAGGGGGTTGCAATGTCATTACATTGGTGGTCACGAGCTCTCAACCTCCACCCCTACAGTGTTTGGGATCCCTCTGTTTGCTTTGCATGAACATGTGAGTGAGTTTTACCAGCAAAATTGTTTGCAGAAGGAAAATTTTAAAGTCAAATGTTTGACTATTTGCAGAAACTGAGTATTACTTGTGTATATATCTTGAACATTCCTGTCAAATGCTTTGATGGGTAACATAGTGGCAAATTGTCACATCACCCTCTAGTGGCTGATTCACTAGAGAATAACATACACAGGCTACTAGCTAATGCAGTTAGTACTTTAGCTCAAACAATTAGAGATGTGTGCTATATGATTACAGTCCAAGGGTTCGAATGTACTAACAACTTATAGTGAGGAAAGAAAGGTGGTGGTATACATGATTGGAATATTTGTGATCAGCCCAACTGGAGGGAGATATTTGAAGGGCAATAATACAGAACAGGACCAACGGGTAATAAACTGGGTATGACCTTTGAGGTGATGCTGCCCAAAACTGCACTGGCTGCTTAGTTGCTTTATGAATAGCATCATCACACCATGGAGAACATAGATAATTCTTTTATACAACACTGATTAAACCGGAAGTATATAAGCTACTGAGTAAACATTATTCTCTGACTGCCACAGAAGGAAAAAGAATAGGAAAAAAGCTTATATCTGGCCAAAATTCTCATGATATAATATGTGAAATTTTAAAAGTATTTTTCTTCATGGGTACCATATTATACCCTTATTTTGCAGTTACACGTAGAACTACGCATGCACTATTGAACTTGGGAAACATTTCCCAGCTCTTACACTATTTCATTTAAAAGAATCACTGTTCATAACATATGTTACACTACATCATAAAATGATAGGTGACATAGGCAGAGAACCTGTATGCTAATAGTCACATCCTATCATTGTATTTACATCAATGAGAGCTTCATGTTTGGCCCTAAAGTAGTGATGGACCAAGTCTTGATGAAAAGAGAAAAGTCTAAATAAACAGATTGTCTTTGTGTGAATGGGTTGTGAGACTGGGTATGGCCCTTACTACACAGTGTTGAGAGAAGGCCCCAGTTATGGCCTGTGTGGCACACGTCTCTCTTTTCCTGGGTTTCTGTCCAGTGGGACCATAGTGAACCAACAAACTCTGCACATAACGCCAGTATAAGCATGCACACACTGCACCCTCTAACTGGACTCTGCTCCATGGTGCATGGAGGTTGCAAAGTCATTGTGGTGTCCACTGTCGAACCTCCCCGACTTCAATAACCCCAGTGCAGTGTGAACACCACCACACTTTATAGATTCCAAGGCCAGAAGAGACCATTGTGACAATCTAATCTGACCTCCTGTATAACACAGGCCATAGAACTTCCCCAAAGTAATTCCTACATCATATATTTTAGAAAAACATCCAATCTTGATTTAAAAATTGTCAGAGATGGAGAATTCACCATGAACCTTGGTAAACTATTCCAGTGGTTCATTTTAAAAAAAAAGAGCCTAAAGAGCCTTATTTCCAGTCTGAATTTGTCTATCTTCAACTCCCAGCCATTGGATCATGTTATACATTTCTCTGATAGATTGAAGAGCCCATTATTAAATATTTGTTCCTCATGTAGATATTTATAGACTGTAATCAAGTCAGTTCTCTACCTTTTCTTTGTTATGTTACACTGAAGGAGCTCAATCTATTTATCGTAAGGCATGTTTTCTATTGCTTTAATCATTCTTGTGGCTCTTCTCTGAACCCTCCCCAATTGTGTAAGTATGGCCTACATTTTGTTCTTAGAAGTATACATTTAGCAACATTAAAATGCATATTGTTTGCTTGTGTTTGTCAGGAATCCACAGGATTAGCTCTTTATTTTTATTGCCTCAAGGAAATCATCCCTGGCACTAGACTTCAACTTTAATATCCTATAGGATATTAAATTTGTCACTTGCAACATCGAAACCAGGTCGTTAACTTTCCTGGTGAAGTGACTTCAGTTCCCCACTTGTCATGATAGGTAATTTAGTTCTAATTTACCTGCTCTGTTTTAATTATATCTATATATTTAACATGACAGTGCTGTGTGTCAGACCTTCTTTCTTTATCCTCTACCTTTGTGTCTTTAGATTATGAGCTTCTTGGAGCAGTGATGACTTTTGTTTGGAAACTGCCTAGACTCCAGGGCCATTATAGGAGATAAATAATGCATGGGTTTGTCAGGTACCAGTCTAGGACAACGAACATAAAAACTTAGTTCTAGGAGTTTCAGAAGCATGATAATTTGTCTATGTATTTGATCTCCGCTTTCTGAGGACTAATCAATATCTCTAGTCCATATTGCATGCAGTGTTGTACCTAAATGAAGAACTCAGAAATGAATAATTCACAAATTTTTATGGTCTGTACTCAGAAATGCAGGAAAGCAGGTATACTTTCTCCATTCCAAATTTAGTGGCCTCCAAACTAGACCCAGCGAAACAGCTATGTATACTTCTGCTAATTACAGACTTTTGTTACCTAGCTGAGACCAACATTCAAATCGCATAAGTGAAACAAAACTTTAAAATGTGAATTTCAGTAAGTTCTCAAGAGTTTGAACATCTGTTATTCTGATATAGATATAAAGAGCCAACACAAATCATTTTGTTTCAGAAACAAGTCAGATAAAATTTGGAATATGGAGGGCAACATTTCCAAAAACACTTTTTAGTTTGGATTCAGGATTTGCCTGTATAGTTTGTCATGTGCATTTATTTTAATGGTCTAACAGGAAATCACACAAATCTAGATAATCCTGTGCATAAGTATTGTGTGAATAAAATTGCTTTTGTCAATTTAGCTTGTTTTTTGAAAATTAGGCCCAAATAAAAATGTAAACCTCTCAAAAAACCAAACAATCCAAAACCCCAGCCAAATCAAACATAAAACCCAGACTTGTCTGAACCTTCAAAAGGATAGATTTAAGTTTCCTTTTTAGGTAACGGTTCAGAACAATTTTTACTTTAGATGAATTGGTTTTCCCATATCCAGCTGGAACCTGATTCATTTTTAGAAATATATAACTGAGTTTTTGACCCTACTGTGAATTGATGAGTCATCACCTTTTCAATACTAAAAATGAGTCACAATGAAACCTGTGTTAATGGTCACTTGTTCACAACAGCCCGTAAAATCTTATTCCCTGGGTTCTTCCATGTGAATTATGCTTTGCTACGCAGTCACCAGTAAAATGGTGACAACAGCAACAAATTGTTCGCTGTGAAAATCTCAAGTAAAATAATGCTGAGATGGAGACAGTTATGCTTGAGTTATGACAATGTTGGCATCTCGCTTATTTTTACTCCTATGATGAGTTGGATGTCTTTGAATAGATCAACCAGCTTAACTTCACATACAAGATTTTAGAACTTGTTTGTTCTTCATAGAAAAACACAAATTAGAGATGGAAGAGAGCTGTTAGCTCATTTTGTCCAACTCCTTGCCAATGGTGGAGGACTTTCAGTATTTCATGCTTGATTGTGTTTTCCTATGTATCTTCCACTACCACATTCCTTGGGAGAATATTTTGGAGTCTAACCAACCTCACCCAGGGGTGAAAGTAACTTAAGGGACTTACCAGTATGCAGGGCCGGGGTCCTGAGCAGGGGGTGGGGCCTCAACCGGAAGGGGTGAGACCTTTAATTCCACAGGCCCTTTAAATCATGATTTAAAGAGTCCGGGGCTCCATCTGTGGTTGTGGTGGCCCTTTAAATCACTGCCAGAGCTCCATGGTAGTGGTAGCTGCTGCTGGAGCCCCGGGCCCTTTAAATTGCCATTGGAGCCTGGGGCTCCCGACTGCCACCGCTACTCTGGGACTCTGTCAGTGGGGCTCTGGCGGCAATTTAAAGGGGCCGGGGCTCCCAGCCACTGCTACTGCAGCAGAGCCCCTGGCCCTTTAAGTTGCTGCTGGAGGCCTGGGACTTGTGGCCACTACCCAGGGGCTCTGGTGGTGATTTATGTTCTAAATGCAAACAGTGGTGTCCTTATCTACATACCTAAGGCAAAATTAGTAAGGTTTTGGACAAGTACAGCACATAGTATTCTAAATATTCTAAGTATAAAGAATGCTGTATAAAGAGGGACTTTTTCTACTTCCTGAGGTAGCATTCCATCACCTGTTGAGGGAGTCTGATTTTTACCACATTTCCAAAGCTCTCTTGGGAGCCAGGAAGGAATTCTGACCTGCTACTGCCTTGTGCACACAATTGGGAGTAGGAGAAATAAGCCTGTCGATGCCTTATTGGCCTACCTACCCAGGATGGGATGGGATGGGATTTGGTCTAGAAGCTTTAAACATTGAAATTAGTGTGAAGTATTTTACTTTCATTAGAAAAGCTTACAGATCTAAATTGATGATTTTAAGCAGAAATGCAACAAGTATTAATGAAAGATGTGTCCTAACACAATGAGAGATTAACATAATATCCTGTGTTAAATCAGTAAGATTCTCTACTTCTATGAAATAAATGAGGCTGTTTGCTTTAAATAGCACCATACATATGGGAGCATTAAAGTTTACACTTGTAATGAAAAATGAATAATCTAATACAATACAATGAAGCAGTTATTCATTGTCTGCTTTATTAAAAAGTAAGGGATAGAAGAGGTGACTCATGTAAAAGAACTGAAATTCTAAACTTGTTGAGAACAGGCATTCATTCACTCGATTTTTGTTGAAATGAATAATGTGATGTTTAGTGCAACAAACTTGAGAAGATGACATGAAAGGGGACTGGATGGTTCAAAGTTACTAGTGGTAGCATTACAGTTAAAGTAAGTTCTGTGTTACCTTGTAGCTGTCTGCTGTGAAATGAGTCATCATGTGAGCACAGATGACCCATCTAAATTAATAGGTTTTAAGACCAAAATGGAACATTATCATCATCTAATCTGACCTCTTCCACAGAACTTCACCTAGTAATTCCTGCATCAAGCCCCTAACTTCTTGCTGAGCTACAGCATCTCTTTGCAAGACAACCAATCTCTTATAAAAAAAAAAAACCTATATCAACTTTATTTGTCAAGTCTTGGGATAAACAACTTACTATTGCTTTCATGCAAATGGAGGAAGCCAGGCTGAATGCAGTCTGATGTGCAAATAGCAACAGGTGTGGAAATAACTGTCTTTCTACTATGTGTAAGTAAGTTACAAGCTAGAGCTGGAGCAAATCAGCAATGCCAGAACAGATTTATGATGTCATACACCAGTTTTAAAGTCACTGTAGTTAGTACATAAAGGTCACATTTTACAGCATTAATGCAGTGAAGAAACTTGAGAGTGACAACTGTTCAAATAAAGAAATTGAGTCACAATATTTCCTTTCCTTTAATTCCTCATTCAGTAAACAGTTACATTTTTCTTTCTCATATTAAACCATTTATTCTTAATAAATGAAGTCTCATTTTGTGACACAGTCGGAACAGTTGGTACACTAAAAATGGAAGAGAACACACAGGAATTGTTTACAAGGAATTCAGTCTGCTAAAGAAAATCAAGAAGTTTTTATCCAGTAAATAAACATCAGAAAAATGTGAAAATATACAAATAAAAGAACCCTTTCTTTTTGGCTGAATATTCCATTTTCACACATTTTAGTTGAAAGATTTTTTTCCTCCTGTGATCAGCAAGTGGAGAGGCAACAGGAACAAATGCAGTATGGTTCTAACAAAAGCTGAAGTGCAAATTTGTGTAAATTACACTGACAGCTGCAGAGAATTTCATACTAAAAGTCTAAAGGTGAGAGCTCTGTTAAACAGCTAAAAGCAACCAAAAGTACTCATTGGAGTGGCAGCCAACTCTTGAAAGTTAACCTCATTTTTTAAGGTGTATTTGAAAAGTTCCACATATTGAAGTTGTGAATGTTCATTTCAACCTCTCTGGTGGGGAAAAAAACAGATGATAAAGAAATAAACCTCAGACAGTAGGGAAGGCACATAAAGATTCAAGATCAGTGCCCTGCATGACAGTAAAAGGAAACCAAAAATAAAGAAAAGAGTCTTAAGAACGATGATAGAAAAAAGAAAGAGCCCTCTAAGACAGTGAGGGCATAAAGAATTCCTAGGTCTTTCTATACGCTGCCCTCTTGTTCAGAGAGAAGTGGGACAGAAGGAAAAAAATAAAAAAAACCCTGAGCCCTAGAAAGAGGAGATAAGAAATATTAAAGTTAAGAAGTCAAAGGACAAAAACAATGCCCCCTTCCCCATGAAAAAAGGAAAAGATAAAATGTCCAGAGAATGTTTACTCCAAAGCGCAGAAGGAATGAAATGGAAGGAGAGAGCACAACTGAGCGATACAGTTGGCCATCCTGTAAACTTCAACATTTTCATATTATAATCTCCTATAAAAAGTAAATACAATCATGACTTCTGCTCTAAATATATTGAAACTGAAAATGCCAATGTTTCAATAACATAATTGAAGGGAAAATATAATACTTAAGCTTCAAAGAATATATTAGAACACTCTTTTTGAGGATTTAAACAAGTGTAGCAAAAAGATGTGACATTGCCACAGGACCTTCAAACAGTCTAAATGATGACTTCTGGAACTGTGAAAGGAGCTGAAGGGAGTCAGGAACCCACAACTTTTTGAAAGTCAATGGGAGTTGGTTGCCTAACTGCTTAGACCTCTTTGAAAATTCCAGACTACAGCTTTACATGCTTTTGTTCCAGCACTGAGTCCTTGCTCTCTAAAAGCAAGCTTTGCCTTGCTTGAGAGAATTTTAAAAGGTGAGACCCTAGGTTGGGACTGAATTGAGTAAGAATGCATGAAAAGGATTCCTGTAAAACTAGTGGAAATAACAATACGTAATAAGCCTGGTCCACAGGCCATTGAAGTCAAAGTCAATTTTTCCAATGATTTTAAATGGGTTTTGTATAAGCCCTGTAATAGCTTTGCTCCTCAGGTTGATACAATTAAACACACACACTAGGGATAGCAAAGAACAAAAAGAAGAACAGGAGTACTTGTGGCACCTTAGAGACTAACAAATTTATTAGAGCATAAGCTTTCGTGGACTACAGCCCACTTCTTAGGATGCATATAGAATGGAACATATAATGAGGAGATATATATACACACATACAGAGAGCATAAACAGGTGGGAGTTGTCTTACCAACTCTGAGAGGCCAATTAATTAAGAGAAAAAAAGCTTTTGAAGTGATAATCAAGCTAGCCGAGTACAGACAGTGTGATAAGAAGTGTGAGAGTACTTACAAGGGGAGATAGAGTCAACGTTTGTAATGGCTCAGCCATTCCCAGTCCTTATTCAAACCGGAGTTGATTGTGTCTAGTTTGCATATCAATTCTAGCTCTGCAGTCTCTCTTTGGAGTCTGTTTTTGAAGTTTTTCTGTTGTAATATAGCCACCCGCAGGTCTGTCACTGAATGACCAGACAGGTTAAAGTGTTCTCCCACTGGTTTTTGAGTATTTTGATTCCTGATGTCAGATTTGTGTCCATTAATTCTTTTGCGTAGAGACTGTCCGGTTTGGCCAATGTACATGGCAGAGGGGCATTGCTGGCACATGATGGCATATATCACATTGGTAGATGTGCAGGTGAACGAGCCCCTGATGGTATGGCTGATGTGATTAGGTCCTATGATGATGTCACTTGAATAGATATGTGGACAGAGTTGGCATCGGGGTTTGTTACAAGGATAGGTTCCTGGGTTAGTGGTTTTATTCAGTGATGTGTGGTTGCTGGTGAGTATTTGCTTTAGGTTGGGGGGTTGTCTGTAAGCGAGGACAGGTCTGTCTCCCAAGATCTGTGAGAGTAAAGGATCATCTTTCAGGATAGGTTGTAGATCTCTGATGATGCGCTGGAGAGGTTTTAGTTGGGGGCTGAAAGCTTATGCTCTAATAAATTTGTTAGTCTCTAAGGTGCCACAAGTACTCCTGTTCTTCTTTTTGCGGATACAGACTAACACGGCTGTTACTCTGAAACTTAGCAAAGAACAAGTTACTCTAGCAAGACAACTAACATTTCACCCTGACTAAATCCTCTGTCCTGCATGTTGAATAATCCAACTACACAGTTTAAAAATAAAAGAATGTGCCGAAGGGATTGTATCGAGAGGGGCAGGCTAGCTATTGTAGAGCCCAGTAGGATGCTTGCTCTAATTCAGTATGAATGCTTGATAGTGCACAGTATTCTGAAGCAACTAAAGAATCCATCTGAAATAATTGGTCTAAATTGACAATCAACTTTAGAAGAAACTATTTACCTTTTATATAGCTGCTCTGGACCATGTAAGATGTAGACTGACTTTAGTGTAGAATTTCACTTGCTCAACATCCATCACATCCGTCCTTCATAAGAACAGCATGCGTTAAATGAACAAAACTGTCAGCTGTGCAAAGTGGAGTGCCAGTGGTGCAAGTAAGTAAGACTGACACCAGTATCTACTTATCTGCATTTTTGAGTGCTCATCACCATAATACCGAGCACCTCACAAACAGTGAACAAGGTAATGGTTACTAACTCCATTTAATGGATGGGGAAACCGAAGCACAGGCAGGTGAAGTGACTTTCCCAAGGTCACACAGGAAATCTGTGGCACAGCTGAGTATAGCGCTGAGATCTCTTGACTCCCAGCTGTTGCCTTAACTATATGACCACCCTTCTATGTATGAAACACTAGTGCACACTTGGGAACATTAGTAAGTGATGCACACTGCAAGTTGAAAATAACCAGTTTGTTTTCAGGCAAACAATCTGACTATCAGATCGGACCCAGTTTCAAACACACCTAAATGGGTTTGCATTGCAGGTGTAGCAGAAGCTCTCAAGCCATACAGCCTTATTTCTAATTTACTATTTGCAAATTGTGCTTGAAAGCAATATACATTTTTATCATGAATGAGCTGTGTTGTGCTTTGAGGGCAACCTTACACATGTTTTCTCCTATATTAACTTAATGGACAATACTCCCGTTCATACTCTTTTTGGATAAGGAGGCTTTAAATGAATTAAACCATGTGAGCATACTGCAGAATGACTTCCATGATGTAAAGATTAGCTACACTATAGACACAAATCAAGGTGAAAAGAAAAACCTTGGGCTACATTATTGGACACAGACGATGTGTCCTAAATACAGATGAAGGAGGGTGGGGAGCTGTTTGTGAATCTCAGATCTATGCCAGCCTAGACACCGGTGAAGTTTAGAGCAGCTCAGAGTTGGCTATGACCACAAGGACTATTTTATGTTGAGGATCACTGGCACCTCCTGCCCAATCAGAGCTATGCCCCTGAGGAACATCTGTGCCAGGGGCATGCACAGCAGACTGGTTAAATCAGGTTTTCATCTCCTTTGCCACCAGATTGGCACAAAGACACTATAACAGGGCTCAGAATCTGGCTTATTGATTCTTTACATTGCAACTGGCGTATGCATCCCTAGTATGCAGAGATATGTTAATAGTCTGCAATTTTTCAGCATGATGAATAAAAATGATATGCATGCAGCTCTGGTCTGAGAAATGAGGCTCTGAAAAAACAAAAAACTCCACTTCAGTGTTTCACATTTATTCTCCCTTAGTGACTTCCATATCAAATGTATTCAATTTGCAAGAGAAAAAATGACATTGTTTTCTAATTGCAAGCTCCACCTGGTGTCTGTGAATCAATCCCCAATCTGTCTGTTTTATGCATTAGCCATGACAATAAGGATTCTGGAGCAAGAGGTGGAATTTATGTCAATCATGCTGGAGACAGAGCGGAAGCCAGCTTGTTCTTCCATAGCTCAACTGGCTCTACAGAGCACACAGTTGGAAAAACTGATTTTCCATCCAGGGTAAATGAACCAGTTATGAAAAGAACGCAGTGAGGATTCATCATGAATAACTTATTCAACAAATGTATCCTTTCTCTGCTCACAAATTGTGCACATCTCAAATGCATTCATTATTCAAAGTTACATACCAAATAATTTTTGTGACTAATTCTTGGTCTGAAAATTTTTACAAGTATTCAAAGGGTCCTGTGGCACCTTTGAGACTAACAGAAGTATTGGGAGCATAAGCTTTCGTGGGTAAGAACCTCACTTCTTCAGATGCAAGAATAAGTGAGGTTCTTACCCACAAAAGCTTATGCTCCCAATACTTCTGTTAGTCTAAAAGGTGCCACAGGACCCTCTGTTGCTTTTTACAGATTCAGACTAACACGGCTACCCCTCTGATACAAGTATTCAGTAACCCAAGTTGGATATTTGAGCTGTGTTGGTGGGTTTTGATTGAAAGTGTAAGTCATAGTGTAGTGGATTTTTGTTCCCTGGCTGGATGAGCAGAACTCTTAGAACCTGTCTGGGCCTATAATTTGGGCAGTCTGACCTAGTGGTTAGAACCCAGAGTAGAGTCAAGGTTGTGGTCAGAAGTCCTGCCAAAGGTGAAAGCTAGAGTTAGAGCCAGAAGTCACACTAAGGGTCAAACTAAAGTCAGTAACTGGAGTTAGGGTGAGGAACCGAAAACAAGGAATATGGCATGGAAATAGGAACAAGGAGCAGAAACCAGTCAAGGAGTCAGATACTTGGTCTCAGGGGTCTGGTCAGCATCAGGTCTAGTAACTAGTTGTTCAAACAAGGGGTATGTCAAAAACAGGAAGCCATATGGTAAGAAGTATCCAATCAGAAGTCTACTGCTAGTCCACTGGTCCCACTGAGTCAACAGGTGCAGTCCCTGTTTACAGGTTATCAGCTGCAGTTTCCTCATGTCCCTTTGCAGTGTGGTGATGCAGAGGGTAAGATTGTTGCTCAGCAACCCTGCAGGCCTGGGTCTGAGATTCATAGCACCTGCCAGAACCAGATTTCAACTGAGAATATTGTTCAAAATGTGCTTTATCATTGTTCTGTAATATTATTTTAAAATTTGCTGTTCCAGTGATCGAATCAGCCAGTAAATTCATTTGCTAGAACATGGATGGAAAGTGAATACAAAATGGGTGCAGATAGGGGGTGAAGATCCTGGTCCAGCAAATTACTAAAACGTGCCTAAATTGAAGCCTGTCACTGATCAATTGGGGCTAGGGTGACCATATTTTCCAAAGGGAAAATGGGACACTGCGTGAGGCTGTCCCAAGCCCTCTCACTCCTACGTGGGGTTGGCGTAAGCTGCTCACCCAAGCTCCTCTCCCCAGGAGGGCTGGCCTGAGCCCCCGTGTGGGGTTGGGGCTGGTGTTACTGCTCGCCCGAACCCTGCCTGCCCCGCTGCCTGGGGCTGGCATCGCCACTTGCCCCCGAGCACGTTCCTCCGCATTCACTTTTTAGACAAAACCGGGCATTTTTCCCATTTACTCTTGCCAACTGATCAAGTTGGCAAGAGCAAATGGGACAAATTCCCACTTTTGCCAAAAAAGTCAAAATGGCTGGGAAAGGGCTTAAAAAAGGGAATGTCCTGACTAAAACAGGACGTATGGTCACCCTAATTGGGGGAAAATGAATTATTTGTATTATTTTATTTGAGCAAATATGTGAGAACATTTTGGAATTACTTTAACCAGATAAATCTACAATACACAGGGATCAAATATGCAGGAATAAATGAGATTAGAATCCAGCATGCTAGGAGTATGTGTACATGTCGAGCTGGGTGTGTGATTCTCAGCTCATCCTATTAAAAATAGAATATAGCAGATGCATTGAGAATTGTGGGAGGGACTAACCACCATTGCTATATTGACACAGGTATGTGTCTTCAGGCTGGAAGTTGCACCCTCAACTCAAAGTTTTTAGATATACCCTATATCTGAAGTGACAGGGTGACATTTTAATCATTTTTCAGTATGCAGCCACTCTCTATTCTTCAGTTATGTTCATTTGCAATGGTTATGTACCACTTTGATTTTCTCTTTTATTCTTTCTTTTGGTTTTATTTGTTGCAACAGTCTTATATATTAACCAGTTCTAATCAATAATAAATTTGTGATAAATTTCACTGTGACGTCATGTCATTTAGAAATGCTTAAAAAAGAAGGGAAGATTGACTGTTTCTTAAAACAAATGCACAAACTAGGCTCATCCTTCAGACGTATGAGAAATTCTAAAACTTGAGTAGAGCATATGTGTGCAGATTTCAGAAACTGAATTGTAATATTCAAACATTAATACAATACACTTCTAAATCTCTTGCTGCCTTTTTAAAAAAGTTTCTAGTAATGGCTTCAGTTTCCATTCATTATTCTAGGAATGTCATGCTACAGGGCAACATAATTTTTAATGAATTGCTTCAGGGGAACTGCAACTATAATAGTTAGAGCTGGTCAAAAAATTTCCAACAGAACTGTTTTTCCTCAGAAAATGCTGATTTGATTAAATTGGAATATTATGCGAGAATGTGTCTATTTAAAATGAGGAAATTATCAAAACATTTTATTTCAATGAGATCAAAATGTTTTCTGACTTTTATGTTGTATTATAAATTCTAAAATAAAAGTCAGAACAATAATGTTGAAACAATAGCATGGAAACCAACATTTCAATAAGGTCAACATGAAATATTTTCAGAGTATTTCATTTAATAGAAAATTCCAAATTTTTGCCTTTTTGTCACAATTTGAGGCAAAACCAAATGTTGAAATCTTAGCAATTTCTGTCCCATGGAAAAATCTAATTTTGATCAGCTCTAATAATAACATGGGAAATGATATTGTAAAACCCAGATGGGGCCTCATCCAACGCCCTCTTAAAGTCAATACAAAGACACTCATTCATTTCAGTGGGCTTTGGATCAGACCACTAGTGAGCAAAATGTGTGTGTGTGTGTGTGTGTGTGTGTATATAATATATTGTTGCTTAATTGTATAGTCAATTGATTTACTACACTTGCAGTTTGTTATGAAAAATGTTCAAGAAGTCAAATAACTGAACGTAGCTAAATTTGTCTAAAGATAATGCAGTACATTATGAAAAAGAAATATGCACACCCTCCTTTGTGGGGCGAATTCTTATCTTGTACCATGTTCATCTTACACACAAGGTATGCTTCTGAAATAAGCATTTAAATTAGCTATATTTATAGCATGGTTTTACAAGTTACAAAACTCTGACTTCTGCTTTATAAAGTGTTATGGGATACTTAGCATGAGTGAACAAGAATAAACATAATACCATTCAACTATGAAGCTTCATGCTAGCATTTATATATAATATAATGTGAAATACATATTAATATGGATTCCAGGCCTGGGCTCTAACCACAAGATCATCTTTAATTCATCTGTATTCTACACCTATGGTTCCCAAAATGACACTGGATGTACAATGTGCCCTATCCATAGGTCCTGAGTAGCTTATCCTATTATCCTCCTTTTGTGACTACTTTCCCTCTTCTCATTATGTTTGTTCTTCATGTTGATTTATCTCTAAATTTCTATTTAAAGTTAAAATCAATAGTCTTTTTCCTTCTCTTTTCAAAACATCATAAATAAAATACATTTCTTAAAAAGCCTTGATGCTTTCTGAAATAGAACCACAGGAAAAAAGAGAGAGATGGAAAAAGAGTAAGCCTAAGAGTTATTTGGATTTCTAACTCCTATTCCCTCTTCTCCTTTTCCCCTCTTGTTAACAAAGTTTTGTTTTACTATCTAAATGCTTAATCTTTGTTCTCCTTTTATTAGCTTTTTTTTCTTCCAGTTCATCAGATTATTTGTCCATCTTTTATCATATTTCAGTTCTCCATTTCTTGTCACATCCTGCCCACACGGAGTAAAATCTTACATTTATAATACAAATAACAATTATTATTATTATTAATTCTTTGCAGTTTTTCAGCTGTAGAGCCACCTGATGTCTAAACGTTTTTAGCTTCCTTGTACTGATGAAGTAACTGAGTTTCCCAATGCAACACTAGATATTAGTAGCAGTGTTTGGGGAAAGAACCCAGTTTCCTGAATCTCATCATTTTGCTATAGCCCACCAGACTATAGAACAGGACCTCAACTCCAGATTGGGATTATGGTCTAGATTTTCAAGATGGGGTACCTAAAGTTAGGTGCCTAAATCCATATTTATTGTCTACGTAGCCTGATATTATAAATTGCTAAGCACCTACCTGGTCCCACTGACTGTAGTCATCTCATATTTGAAAAATCTCACCAAGTAAATTGGCTCAGGTCCTATATTCATTTGGGTAAAAAAAAAAAAAAAAAAAAAACCCTCAGAAGCTACTGTAGATTTAAGGTTTGTTCTCATTTCTTTAGAAGCAGGATTGATAATGGAAAGCTATTGCTTCCTCCACTAGAGAATCAGGCTGTTATGATCAAGGCCCATGTGTACTTCACTGCAAATTTGTCCTAATTTATGCAGAAAGATCCAGGGATTATGCAGCATTATGGTGGAAATTCTGCAACTGCAGTTATTTTAATTGAATGAAGACCTGCATTTTTAAGATTAAGAATAAATAATAAAATAAGTACATAGCAACTTGTTTGTTTTTTGA